>NW_024869722.1:0-4379 GCF_013358625.1 Macadamia integrifolia
ATATTTAACTATGTATTACAATTTGGGTATCAAGTATAATAAGAATATTTACAGGTAAATTAAGTCTTCCGCTGAACCGATGAACACTTTCTTAGTTGTGTGTATGCTGTGGTGGGATACTGTATCAGATGATCCTGACAGGTTTGGGTTAACCGGTGTTAACCCTGTCACCGGTCCGGTTTTGTGTGAACGGGGCGTGACAGTAGGTATGGCTCATGCTTTTTTTTTTTTTTTTTTGATATGTAAGGAGGGAAGTAGATAAAAGCCAAGATGCTCGAACTCGAGACCCCTGGGTGAATGTGAATTTTTTACATACTACATCTCACCAACTGCGTTAGATAGTTGTTATTTTAACGCACACTCTTTTGCTCATGTGTCCAATTTTTTCCGGAAAGAACTATACCCAGACCAAACCTGGAAATTGAGTAGGAATCCAATTTTGGTTTACCAATCAAACTGAAACTAATAAACCATGTGCTTTTCATTTCTAGAAACCGGAAGCCCAACGGGATACAGGCAGGTTCCTTTGTATCTCTAAGATTTTGTAAATGGGTAGGCTATCATATAATCTACGTTTGGTTCAGCTAACATCTAGTTGTCCTCAGTTTGTAGACCTTTTACCTTATTGGGAAAGGATAAAGGTTTACTAAATGCAAACTATATATTGACTATTGTCACATGGACAAAGGTGATCTGACATTCTGCCTTGTGAGTAACTTGGCCTTTTTTTTATACGTCATATGTCAAATATGGTGGTCAATCTATCTCTCAACCAAATAACTTGTATTATATTTTTATTTTTTATTTTTTGGGTCAAGGGAAGGGGAGAAATCACCTCCACCAAGTCGATTTATTAAAAAAAAAAAAAATCTAAGGAAAATTTTCCACAGTTAAGTGCATTAGGAATAAGAAAACAAAGAAAGCTTCAGCTTTGAAGCATTTGAAGCTAAGAAATGGTTTTCTTGTTATGAGAGCTAGAAATAATTGACAAATCCAAATTGGCTAGACCAAGGAGAAAGCCCTACATAACCTTAACAGAGAAGGCATTGGAACTAAAACATTTTATTTCTATAAACACCTCGAAGCATTGGCATCAACAGTGTAACGAAGAACTGCCATAGTAGAAAAAAGATTGGCTCAACATGATCAAATATAGCACTATATATTGTGAAAACATTCTCTGTTGTGAGTGTCACGGTGCGACGAACATCAAATGATCGAGACAATATCAAGCACATGCCAATATCGTCTCAATCATCCGATGTTGACCGCACCGCCACACTCGCGGCAGACAATAATCACTCCTATATATTCTGTCTTCCAAATTTTCCAGGCAAGGGAAACCCATACAAAGTAGTGGAACTCTCTAGGACTTGATTCCAATGTTGAAAGGTTGAAATTTAATGCAATCTAACCAATCAAAGAAATGTGAATGCCGGTAATTACGGACTTGATGCGAAGTGGTGAAGCAAATCAGCATTGTGTCACATATATGGTGGACAGAAGAAAAGGGATTGGATATCTTGTTCATATATGATCCTCACATTTTGAGGGTCCATGCATAATGCAATCCTCTAATTATTTTGCCATTTGGCTAATAAATTGAAATTTGACATGTGTGCTGTAAAAGATCTTTAATTAGGTAAATGTCAACAAAATTTCAATATAATTTAATCTACCACATGGGAGTTATTATGTGCAAACCACGTAAGCAGATCAAGAAATTTCAAAAGAATAATTATCTTCTTTCTCAATGCCACCAAGTCTCTCTTCTATCTTGGCCCTCTCTCTTGAGAACATTTTTTCTTGTATTAATACCTTAAAAAAAAAAAAAAAATAGCCTCCTTGTGGTTCTCTATCCACCTTCAAATTCAGCTTCCATTTCTATACGGTGCTCCACTCTTTGAAGAAGGTGATGGAACCTAAATTTGACCCTCTAAGCTGAAAGATCACATCTATTATGGAGGAGAAGGTATGTAGTGGCAGTGGTGCTGCCAAGTTGGAATATGAAAAAGAGTACTCCAAATATAATATATCAAACGCGAGGTACATAGCAAAAACCTTTATTGGTCGGTAGACATAATAGTCACTAATATATTATTTGACATCGAGTTCATAATCTATGAAAATATATTTATATACTGTACAAAGAGGAAGAAGTTGAGCTACAACAAAAATTCCTGCTACTACTATGATAGTAGCATGTGTAAGAGCCGAAATAAGAGTAGGCCCTTCCATAGCATCGGGTAACCATACCCCATATATGCAGATTTAACAACTGCACCAACGAATAAGAAGAAAGCACACAAAATGAAAATTATATTTAGAAAAGCGTAATACTACCATGAATACTTCTTCCAATAGTCTCCATTTCTTCGTTCTTTCTCGTTGTAATATATGCCATTATTTGTTACCTTCCGATAATACGCCTTTTCATTAATTGAAAACTCTTTTCTAGCATTGTAGATCTCAAAACTACCTTGTTTATTCCCCCATTGCATGTCGCACCAGTAAAGAGTGCTATAGAGGAAGTTGACTTCAAATTTCCAATAAAATGCTTGGCTGAACACAAGTGTTTGCGGACCAAGATCATTGTCTTTGGATTTGCAATGAACGTTCAATTTCTCATTCGGACCCAAGTCATTTATAACATACACAGTATTTTCCTTCAACAATTTATGGCTTGGACAAGGCCAATGTGAAGGCTAGAACAAGGACAAACTTCAAGGCACTCATGGTTTTTGGCTTTTTTCTATTGATGAAGTGGTTTAATTGCGTGAGTTCGTTCTTGGTAATAATCATCCCCTTTAAATAAATTTGCAAAAGATTTAGTAGAGACATGTTGCAGAGAGCTTAGGTGAAAATTTTCTTTATCATTGATGTAGCCACATCATCAAAACTTTAAATGACCACTAATTAACTTACCTTAGATGACTTGGAGTTGCTGATTTCTCTCTCCACCTTAAAACTAGGAACTCGTAGATAAGGGTGTCAAAATAAAGTGGAAATTGTTTATCACAGTCAAATCGAGCCATTTACGGTGAAATCGTTTAATAAATAGTTCAGTTTTAGTTTTAACTATTTAAGGTGATTAAGTTTTATTTCAACGAATAACTCACCTCTCGAATCCTTGACATCCTCATAGCCTCACCTTACATTGATAAAAGGGTAATTTACAGAGCCATCCCCTGAAGAATGCCATAATTATACGAACACCCCCTCTGTTTTATCAAATTAGACTAAGACCCCCTACTGTCAGTCACTGTTAAGTCAAAAGGTAAAATGACTGTTATACCCTTTTCACTAAAATTCATTTTAACCCAATCCCTCCTCACCTCTATCTATTTTCTTCTCTATTTTTGTTTCCCTCTTTCAGAGCATAGGTAGGCTTGCCGATGCTAGTGGCGCCGAAGTTGGTGGTGGTGGCCAAGGGGGAGCCTTTGAGTTATACTACGATGACGGGGCTGGTTCCGCTGCCTTCTAGCATCTCGGATTTCTTGATGGGATCAGGCTTTGATCGCCTGCTAGTTTCCCCAAGTTGAACTCCCCTCTGTGCAGCTCGAAAAGAAGATTGTGTCGCCCAAACTAAAACCAATTTGACTAATTGATCGGAATGGGTAAAATAGGGGAAGGGTCTTGACCCTAATTGCTGAATCTCTCTCTCTCTCTCTCTCTCTCAAGAGACTTCTGTTTTTACTAGGGAATTTACTTAGCGCCAAACAAAACGAGGCAAGGAGGATTTACATAGGTCATAATACGAAGAAGGTGATAAGAAGTGGGGAGGGGATGGAATCTGCTGCAAAGTTATCCTGCCTAGAAAACATAAACAAAGCTGACATGGGAAGGATTCGAACAAAAAGAAAGACAATCTGAGATGATATTAGCGATCAATTGCTGTTGATCTTGAGCAATCGTGTCAAAGGCATTGATTACCATTGGTGGTGAGTCTTCTCTTCAAGAACGAGCTGCACGTAGCCTCAATTTACTATTATAACCAGGTGACTAATCAACTAGAGAGAGAAGAAACACACGATTCAAGCACAAAGGGGTTTCGCATGGTCACCGCGAGGTCCTACAGGTCGCTGTCCATCGCCGCCGCTATGAACAATCCCCTTTGGAATGGGGGCAAACTTATTGATATAGGAGAAAGAAATAGTACTTTATTACAAGGGTATTTTAGGTACTTCATATTTAATAAGGGTGTTTTGGTATTTAAAATAAAATATTATTGCTAACATCAGCATATAGAGTATATTCTTTAACAGTGATTGATGGTAGGGGGTTTGAGTCTAATTTGGTGAAATAGAGGGGATGTTCTTATAATTATGGCATTCTCTAGGGGGTGGTGTTTTAAATTACCCTTGATAAAATGTGTTTGC
>NW_024869722.1:4385-6000 GCF_013358625.1 Macadamia integrifolia
TTTTTTTTTTTTTTCTAAAGCATGGATCACAAATTTGAAAGAGAAAAAGAAGGTGATATAGAGAATTTACCTTTTATTTTCACCTTTTATTAGAGCAAGAACAATGTTTAGATGATAGGCAACTCAAGTAATAGCAGTAAAAAGCACTTAAAAATTCAAAATATGGTATTTTTGTTTCATTAAGAAAAAAAAAAGAAAAAAAGGGTATTTGCACTCCCTCCTCAACCTGAAAATAAAAAAAATAATAAAAAAAAGGATTAGATTAGACATGAGTAAAAAGAAAAAAGTATGGGGAAATGATTTGTGGGAAATTGTGGCTCTTATGCCGAGACACAGGGTGCGAAATGACCAACCCTAACCCCATGAAATGGAAAATGACACCTATACAGATATTTCCCTGTGTACGCCCATTGGCCCTTGACCATATTACAAGAACTGCATTCTCCCACAAGAAGCACTTCCCCTAAGAAGTAGTCATTGGGTTGTTCGTCATAATAAGAAGAATATTTTTCTTTTAATATTGTAAATTCTTTTACTTTTTCCTGTAAAATAAGTTTGCAATCCCAACCCAAGGGGTAGTGCAATTGGTGAGCAACAAACTTGGTATGAGTCATAAACTCGGACGTCTTGAGTTCAACTCTCACTAAGTACACCTTGGGCCACTCACATAATCACATAGGGTGTTTTCGCAACTTACATTTGTAGATTATTCATACTTGGTCTCTATTGTTGTGTCTCCATGTCACCTTCGCAAATATGGGCAACTAAAGACTACTATATAGGTTGATTTTACGAGCAAAAAATTCTGAGATTTGGATCGATCCTACCCAGCCCATGTCCGAAGGTTTGGACTCCCTTGAAATGTTCATCACTTATGGGGTGTGTGCACAAATGCTTCCAAACATAAAATGTGCACGAGGATTGAGTTGGTGGAGAGAATCATAATCCAAAAATCCATTTGTATGTATATGGTATTTGAGAAAATAATTCCTGCCAAGCTAGAGCCTATGCCCAAACCCATAGTTAGAGGTGTAGAAGAAAGAGAAGCATCCATCAATGTAGAGCTTGCCGGTAAGGATGCAAGAGAGAGCTGAAGGGGAGGGATATAGCTGCTAGAAGGGATAGGCAAAGAACTGAAATTGTCTCAACCACAAACTTGTTAACCAAATCTATCGAAAGAGCAAAAGGTTGGGATTGTCCTATTGAAGGCCATGGTGTTTCCGTACTTTCAAATCTAAATCCAACAACTATAAAAGTCTTTTGAAATTCAAACCCATTTTATCCTCCCAAATGCCTTAAATTTTTATATGCCGTGCACAGAGAATATTGAAAAAAAAATTGAACGATTAAGAATTAGAGACAAGCCGGATGCATGAGTTGTGAAAAATATGAAAAAAAAAAAAAAAAATCCGAACTGGCCGGGCGTGTCAAACGTTTATACCCAGCCCAACTTGTCCGGGTTGATGTTATCTAGTCCCAGCCCAGCCCAGCCTAAGAGGAACATGGGCTCCCGACCCAAGTTGTACACAATTTAGGGTTTTGTCCCAAACCCTCTGACCTCGTCTCTGTCATATTTAACCAAAAGAAGAGTCCCCGCAAAATCTGAGGGGAAAGA
>NW_024869723.1:0-5999 GCF_013358625.1 Macadamia integrifolia
GCGCTGACTGTTTGTGCGAGAGCTGTGCTGTGGGACAGCAGTTCTGAGGCCGAGCTGAGCTACACCTTGGAGGCCATGCTGAGCTCCACTTCCGAGGCCGAGCTGAGCTCTTCTATGTGATGCCGAGCTGGGCACAACCCCTGATGCCGAGCTGAGCTCCAGCCTTGAAACCGAGCCGAGCTGTGTACTCTGATGGTTTTTGATGATTTCCTGTATATACTTGGTATTTGAATCATATTCTTTTTATGTATATATCATGCCTTCGGGCCCAAATGTATATAATTATTGTATCACAATTCGGGTATCAAGTATATGGGATTTTTTCACAGATAAAACTTAGTCTTCCGCTGATCTGATGAACTTATGTTAGTGTGTGTATGCTGTGGTGGAATACAGTATCTGATGATCCTGGCAGGTTTGGGTTAACCGGTGTTAACTCGGTCACCGCTCCGGTTCAGTGTGAACGGGGTGTGACATAAGTAGCCTTGACATCCCTTATCCAGTAGCTTCTTCATTTGGAGTGCGGATATGATAACTTTCTTGGGCTTCTTAGGCTTATCCCCTTAGAACACAAACTCATCATCATCATGAGGTCTAAAAATGATAGCGTTCTCTGCACATAGCACACTGGCTCTGTATGCGGATAACCAGTCCATTCATAAAATCATGTTGAAGTCGGTCATATCCAACTCGATTAAATGGGCATTCACCTCATTGTCACCTATGGTCACTGGACAAGGCTCATAAATATAGTTCAAACCCACCACACTTCCTGTAGGGGTGCTCACAGCCAAACATTGAGTCAATCCCTTAGGTGGAATTCTCATCTTCTTTGCAAATGCCGGTGATATGAACAAATGCGAGGCTCCTAAGTCAAATAACACATGTGCAGGTAATAATGATATCAATAATATACCTGTTACTTCACCGGGTGCAGCCTCAACATCTTCTACCGTCATAGCAAGCACTCTGCCCTATGGTCTCCAGCTTGTAGGGGCTGTACTGGCCTACGGGCTAAATATGTCTGCTAAGGCCTAGGTGGCATAGTGTAGGGCACATCACCTGGCCTTCGGTGGGGGCGGATCCTCGCCATGTGGTCCGGCTGATCACAATGAAGACATATAAACCCGATCCTGAAGACTGAGATCCAGTACTAGATCAGGAGGACTTGAAAGTCTAACTAGCATCGGGCCTCCTAAACTGCACTAGAGTTGGGTTAGAGTAGGGCACTTGGAAGGGTTTGCTGCCTCCCCTAGAATCAGTAGACCCCATTGGTCTCTTTCTTGTCCCTTGCTGAGCAGTGTAGTTATCCCTATGCTGGTCATCACTAGATTTGGCCACTTGGACCACCTCAGTATAGGTTTGCAGTTTCAACCCCACAATGGATGACCCAATACCTGGCCTTAACCCTTTCTTAAACTTCTTTGCCTTAGCTCTGTCACCTCTCAAATGCTCAGGAGCAAAATGAAATAGCTCCTCAAAGCGCTGCTAATGCTCAAGCACCGATTGGGGACCTTGAATCAATTGAGAGAACTCACTCTCTCTCCTATCCTGGAAGCTTTTCGGAAAATAATTCTCAAAGAAGGCCCCTTTGAAGTTTGCCCAAGTAGGGTTCAGGTTACTAGCCCTCAGAATAGGCTCGGTGGCACTTCACCAATCATCTGCTTCATTCTGTAACTAATAGCCTATACATAAAATTTTCTGCTCATGGGTGTAGCCCATCAGTCTAAAAATCTTCTCCATTCCACTAATCCATCTTGATGGATACAATGGGTCTTACCCCACCTTGGAGAAACATGGAGGGCTAAGCCGTTGAAACTTCTCCATCATCTTTTTCAAGTCTGTCTAGCCCTTTACATGGGCTTGAGCTTATTCCAACATCGGATCTTGCACATGCCCATGCATTTGTGCCCCACCAGATGTTTGAAGAGTAACCGATCTAACAAGTATTAGAATGGGTGCCGATGGAGTAGGAGGTGCGGGCGGTGCATTGTGGGCTTCTATTGCCACTTAGATTCTATTATCGATCCCAGTCATAAACTGATTTTGTTTTTCTTCCACTTCCCGTATCATGTTTTCATGATAGATGCCACATCCTGGGTCATAGGTATAGGCAGGGCTGGTGGTGTATTGTAGGGTCTACCCCGATTCCGTGTAGGGGAAGCGGGAGGTGAGACATGCGTGATTGGGATCATGATCGGGTGTTCCAACACGACATGATTCCTGTGAAGGAATCCGATTAGTACACATACATAAACAAGGTTGCATGCACGCATACACAGTGGGTCCCACATGTATCCATAGTCAAAAATAGGTTTAGGGCATGCATAAGTGGGGTCCACACATATTAGGATCCGATCACGCACATATTCCAAAGACACACCATCAAAGGACCCAAATAAAACTTAGGTTTGAAAAAATTTAACATGAATTATTTTTCAAATGAATCCACTGGAAACAGGGAGTCAAACCATCAGAAATATAGTTTAATCCACTGGAAATATCAATGGTATTTTTGGTGGGAAAAACAGAGGTGAAAAAACCAAATTTTTGCTTCACCGAAAGCATGCCCAGTGTTTCCAGTGGGCTGTTTCCAGTGGCACTAAATTGCCTTTAAATAGGCTTGGGCCTTGGGTTATTCACACAAAACCCTATTTGTTCTTGTGAGAAAGGTGTGGAAACAACCAAGGAGCCTTTTGCTACCCATTCCCTACCTTTCTCGCATTATTTCGCAATTGATTGGAGTCGCATTCGCATCCAAGGTATGTTTTCTCTCTATGAAACCTAGTTTTTTGTGATTTTCTTCTTTGTGAGTTTTGCATGCAGCCATTTAACTAGGTTTTTCATTCCAAATCCTTAGGAATCATCTTGCAACAATGTTTGGACACCATGCACGTATCCGATGTGCTCTTATACAAGAGGAGCAAGATGCCGCTGAGCAGTTCAACCCAATCCTATTCCGCTCTGTGGTTGAGCGAGACCGTTGGGAGTTCTTTGAGTGCAGTAACATCGACCCAAGAGTCTATGTGAGGACCAATGGCTTCCACACATTCCATTTTCATCAACGGTTTGAGGAGATCGGATGGTACCGCATCCTAAAACCCAACCGATGCTACTATCCCACCCTAGTCAGGATATTCTACTCCAACATGGAATACGTGAACCGGGGTACCGAAGAGATGTGGATCACCTCCTATATGAAGGGGGTGGAGATCTCCTTTGACATTGGGTAGCTGGTAAAAATTTGATGATCAGTAATGCAAGCGATCTAGTGTACTGCCCTCCTCAGACTCCGGCATATGAATTTCAAAGTCCTGACACCTTCCAGGAGATCAATAACATGCTGACCAAGGAAGCCACAGAATGGAACCATTCAGTCAACTACTTTGCCACTCCAAAGGTTGTCTGCGTACAATTCAGCTGAATGTCCTCCCCATTCTGTGGACATTATAATGAGATGTCCGCTCTGCAAGCTTATGTGACATACTGCGTGTACATGGGGGCACATATACGTCTGCCTTACCTCCTAATGTGGACCATAGTAACTCGGTCTGAAGGGTAGGATTGTCGAGTGGGAAACCTGTGCTACAGGAGGATATTAACTGGCATCTTTCGCCGCTTTGGGGTGGACTTAGAGGGTGAGGCATGCCTGGGTGAAGAGGTCATAAACTTCAACTAAGACTCACTGAGGAAGATGACTATAGATCTAAGGGAAGTGACACCTATCCCAGGAGAGGGTCAATAGCCTATAGAGGTAAAGGGTGGTGGTGCCGGTGACATTGGTGTAGGAGGAGAAGCTGCTGGGGTTGATGGGGCTCCACCACCTGATCCGTAGGCTATGGGTTCGATGGCAGCTTCTACATCCCAGAGTACTAGGGGTGCAAGGCCCTATGGTCTCAATGACATCATGGCCTGTCTGGATACCACTATATCATTGATGAGGAGTATGGACAGCCGCCTCAAGAGCATGGACCGGACCTATTGTCATATGGACAATAGAGTGGCCTCCCTAGAGGCACAGATGTAGGCGATGGTCTTCCATCTCGATATTCCAGTGCCTCCTCTAGGAATGCATGGTCCAAACCAGGCTCAGGGCCAAGAACAAAACCAACAACAGCAACAGCAACAGTAGTGGCATGCCTAACACTGTAGCTTTTAGGATTTTCGCTTTCATGCTTTTATTTGAGTTTGATGTTTTAGGTTTAGTTGAACTTTTTCATTGTGTCATATACTTCAGTTGTTTGATTTCCTAGTATTAGGCTAGTTAGGATTTCTTACATTTCATACTTTAAGTTTTTCATAAAAGTGTAAGCTGTGTATTCAAATTCTTTATTATAATGAAACGGCTTTAACACCTATACTTGTCTCCTAATTATGCAAATTTCTATTATTATTGTCTTGAGATTTTTATTAAATCCTAGTTTTCCCCAAAATCATGGTTTGACTAAGATTGTGAGTTAAGACAGGGCTTCACACTCTGATACCACAACTATCACACCCCACCTTAAAGTAGACCCAATTACCATTAGAAATACCGATGGTGTGAGTAAGACACGTACCTGTCTTACAAACCTTACCAAGATCTCTGTTAGCAGTACCTTAACATTTTCACAATCTCACAACATAAACCAACATAAGCAGCAAAATCAGAGTATAGTAGTGGAATTATAAGTGAAATGGGGAAATATCTAATGGTAATATAATAGAAATAACTAGGTTATTCTGTTACATTCATCCATGACATATACTTATAACCTCAAAAATATATACAATCCACAGCTACATCTATAAATATCAAAACATGATATACAATCTCATGGTGTGGTGTAAGCACAGTGGTTACAAGCATAGTCCTAGTCGTGCTCCTCCACTTGTAGCATCCACAGCACAGTGGTTACAAGCACAGTCCTAGTCGTGCTCCTCCACTTGTAGCATCCACCAGTCGCTCACACTATACTCTGACTCAGAAGATACTGGATCACCTTCCATCAGTACCACAATACCTGCATCATCATCTAAAAAGGGGTATATACGTGGGGTGAGCTTTCCAACTCGCTCAGTGAGGGGTGGTGTCACACCCCATTCTCACTGAACCGGGCCAGTGACCGAGTTAACACCGGTTAACCCAAACCTGCCAGGATCATCAGATACTGTATTCCACCACAGCATACACACAACTAATATAACCTCATCAGATCAGCGGAAGACTAAGTTTTACCTGTGAATAATCCCATAATACTTGATACCCGGATAGTGATACAATAATTATATACATTTGGGCCCGAAGGCATGATATTTACACAAAAAGAATAAAATTCAAATATCAAGTACAGAAGAAAATCCACCAAGACAATCAGAGTACACAGCTCGGCTCGGTATCAAGGCTGGAGCTCAGCTCGGCATCAAGGGTTGAGCCCAGCTCGGCATCACGTAGTAGAGCTCAGCTCGGCCTCAGAAGTGGAGCTCAGCACGGCCTCAAAACTACTGTCCCGCAGCACAGCTCTCACACGAGCAGTCAGTGCCGTGCTCTAACTCCTCAGGGGTCCACCAGTCCTCTTCAGGAAACTCGACTGTGGGACCCACCCCATGCTCCTCAGATGTATGACCTGTAAAATCATCTAAAAAAGGGGTGCACACATGGGATGAGCTCACTAGCTCAGTAAGTAGAAAGATGGACCACACAGCAGTCCACACATCACAACACATCGTATGCACTACATGCTATGTTATACATTTTAAATCACATCCACCTAAGCAACATTACTAAGTCTTTGGTTTTAGTGCTACTACAACCACAGTGCGCGTATACTCCGGGTACGAGCCGCGAACTCCCTCCCGCGATACACCCATAGGGCTATCGGAGAAGGCCCACCGTGAGTACTCGGAAAAGTAAAGACAATGCCGTCCACCGGCTCTCAATAGAAATGTAAATGACTGAAAATAAAGGTGCTGACTCCAGCAATTTAAAAGCAGTACGATTGGCCCTCTTGAATGTACCA
>NW_024869724.1:0-5968 GCF_013358625.1 Macadamia integrifolia
TTTTTTTTTTTTTTCCCACATAAAGTCATGCCCAAAATGCTGTTCCAAGTGATGGAACCTCTTTCCTTCAAAGTGGTATGGAACATAAAATAGATTTACTATGAAAGTGCTTTGTTTTCAAGATTTGGCACCACAAAGAAGAATCCTTGGTAATGAGAAGCCACCCAACCACCCAAGTTTGAGTAGGAAGGCTTTGTTTTGCGAAGCAGAGTCTCTTAGTCCCAACCCTCCAGTAGATTTGGGAGAGCAAATTTTTTTTCTATCCATGCGGAGTTTTTTGGAATGGTCCTCGTCTTCATTACAGAAATATAGATAAATAGAATACAATTATCTATTGCTCTTAATGGGGAAAGCAAAGAAATTCATCAAGTATAAAGGAATTGATGAGAGGACCGCCTGTTTGATTTAGATTTTAAAATTTTTAATTCAGAATTACTCAACTTGTGGCCACAAAAATATGATTCTAATTCTGAATCCGAATATAGCCAGCAAATGAGCCCCCCAATTTTTTTTTCCAAGTGTATGTTTGCTTTGGAAATTTGTTGCCTTGGATCACATAAAGCATATTTATTAGAGATCTTATGTTAGTCCATGATTTTTACAACCATATAATATAGATTGTCTAGTTCAAATTGTTATAATGACATCTCATGCAATTAGTTCAAGTAAAAAAAAAAAGTCCACTTAGAATGGAATCCATTCCAAGCTTTTCCTTTTTCACTCCATCAATGTCATTTTTCCATTTTGGATCCCAAAGATGTCATCGATAAACAATGTGAACTGAGAAGAGTCATTTTTTGTTCTCCTTCGCAATCCCCATTCTGTAGATGGGAGACCGAAGGACATATCAGGTCCAATTCTCGTATGCACCAAATTTATTTAAAAACTCCAAAGGAGTAGTGGAGTTGGCAAGGAACCTTCACCTTAGGAAGTGTGTGGTTCTGAGTTTGACTTCTTTTACCTCCTTGGGGTTACTCACTGGGGGTGTTTAGTGCTCTTTACTACTTTTTTGGTGAAAATTAAACAGTTTTCATTTAACCCCGATATGACACGGTTCACCTTGTCCACTTGCATGGCTCTACGCCAAGACATAATGGGTGTGAGAAGACTGGTTGGTGTGAAAAGACTATCCGCCCACCCCCCCGCCGCATATAGGTTTATGATTTTTACAACCACATAATATATTTTTTTAGTAGAACCATGTAATATGGGTTGTCTAATTGCAAATTGTAATAATGACATCTCATGTAGTTATTTTAAGGAGAAAAGAACATTGGCCGCTTGCATGTCTCTACGCCCAAACATTGATGGGTATAAAAAGACTGCACCACCCCCCGCCTAGATGTCTCGAGGCTGCCTCCCAATGGCTTGTGCGCTGGTGCAATGACCATGTAGGTGGACACGGTTCTCTTGACCTTATTTTAAATAATTTTACCTTGTAAAATAAATAACAAGCATTGAAAATTTTTATAATAAATTCTACACCAAATTTTACCTCTTAAAAACAAACATAAAAAATTTTACATGGAAACAAATGGAGCCAATTGAGAAATCTATTTCATAGCATTTGTTTTACATAACGCTTTATCTCTCAAAAATTTTATTCAACTTCACCCCATTTCTAATCAAACAAATAGGGCCCAAGAGAATTAAATATGAACAAGTTAGAGACTTTTGGATGACAAAACTCTAGGTGGAACTGTGGAACCCATTGGCCCTTGATCCTCATCCTCGCATCACAGGTCCTTTAGAGATGAACAAGTTTCAATGGACCCAAAGGGAAATTCTCTCTAATTTTCAGCCCCAAATGGCGAACGATGGACTATTCAGGTAAACCATCTACAATATTGCAATAGAAACATTTAAATCTTTACCAATGCTCTGGTTCCACAGTTAGCACATGTGATGGATCATGTACATACTGCTTCACCATTAAAACATGGAATACATTGTGTACGTTGCTGAAGATGGGAGAATGGCCAGCATATATGCTATTGAGCCAACCCGTTTCAGGATGTCAAATACGCCAACATATCTTGGACTCAACTTGCCCTTCCTGTGGAACCTGTGTAAGCCCTTGGTAGGAGAGATTTTTAGAAATACCTTCTCCCCCTCTTGAAATTCCATATCTATCATGCGACTATCCGCATAGCTCTTCTGACAGGATTAGGCCTCCTTGATTTTCTCGCAGATGACATCGACCTTATCACAAATCATCTGTATCATTTTCGGCTCAAGCATTCACCATTATCCTACATCATCCCAATAAAAGGGAGTTCTACGCCTTTTGCCATACAATGCTTCACATGGAGCCATTATGATCTTGGCTTGATAACTATTATTATAAGCAAACTCCATAAGAGGTATGTTTTCTTCTCAACTGCCACTCATTTCCATTGCACAGGCTCTAAGCATATCTTCTACAATTTGTAAGGTCTGTGTTAGGATTGAAAATGTAACCACAAGTGTATCGATCAGTTTAGCTAGGGGTCGAACACAGGGAGAGCAACCACTTTATTTTTTTGCTTCTTCTAATAATGTGAAAGTGAATCGATTAATGGTTGTGATCTAATTCTAACTACTGTCCTAAACATATGTATCTAAAATAACGTCATAACTATTCATCATCTAAGAATTTAAATATGCAAACCACACAATTAAAATTAAATAAATAAATAACTAAAAATAAACACCCCACGCAATTAAAAAACAATGAAGGAAAAAAATGCTAAAATAAAAATAAAGTAAAAGAAAGAGGATAAAGCTAGAGAGAGGCTCACAAGTAGGTTTCTCTACGTAGCCTGAGGAATGCATCATAAGATGAGCTTCCCTACTTGACCAGAGAGTCACTCTTACAAGGGCTACTCTACTTGGCTTTAGGGAAAGAGAGGCAATTAAAATAAAAATAATAAAATGATGGTTCTATGGCTAGGAGGGGCAAATCCAACACATAGACTAGCCATGAACCTTTGGGGAAAGGAAAAGCAATAATGTAATGACTGAAATTAAAATCCTAAATTAAAAAAGAAAGGGTAGTCAGAAGAGGGAATGAGAGGGGTGAGAAAACTACTAAAGGAGCCTACTTACTTGAACTTCAACCTTTGAACTAAAAACTTGATCGATTTGAGATACACCAATACCAAAAACCAGATCTTGAATAAATCAAATCTAAAAAATCTAGTACTAAAGAAAACAAATCTGAAGAAAAAAATAGAATTTGAAAGGCATGCTCCATAGCTTGTTCTTGTCACCTAGAACTAAGCCTAGAACTAGAACTTGAAAATTACAACTTCAATTGCTTAAACAATAAAAATAAGAGACTAAATAAAAAACAAAAGTGCTTGCATTAATTGAATAAAAAGAACATACAAAAGTGTTTAAAGCATAAACTTAGAACTAGAGCTAGAGAAAGAGAGAAAGAGAGAAAGAGCAACTAAAAAAAAACTTAGAAGAGAGAAGTAGAGAGGAAGAGAGGGACCACCCTTTAGGGTTTTGTGGACTCCCTTTTATAAGGAATAGGAGGGAGGAGAGGACGTCCAAGGGTGGATCCCCTTGGACGATTTTGTGGTGAGGTGGAGGAGAGGGAAGAGAGAATCATAGGAAGTAGGGAATCTCCAACAATTTTGCTTACTTTTTCCTTCTTTTTTTTATATTTTTTCACTCTCTCTTCTTTAAATGTGGGTAGCCTCTTAGACGATTTTTCTTTTATTTTTTTTTTCCTTTCCTATTTTTTCTCCTTTTTTTCTATTTTTTTCTTTTTTTTCCTTATTTCTCTCTCCCTTGCATAAGAAACCCTTTGGCTGACCTCCTTTAAGTGATGAGTAGGAGAAAGAAAATATTCCAAAAAAAAACTCCATAAAAAAATAGCCACCAAGAGGTTCGAACTTAAGACCTCCTAATAAGGAAGGGATTTTGCACACCACAATTCACTAACTACGCTAGGTAGTTGTTGTTACTAAAAATGAATCTTCAATCGCTTAAGAGTGTGATTCATCGATCCTTGTTGGTATTTGAAATATTCCTTGTACCTCTGGGACAACTGCAAACGGGTTGGTTCTGCATCTCGGTTCAGTTCTGATCCATTATTCTTTTTTTTTTTGCCCAAAAAGAATAATCACTTGTATGGGTGATCAAACAGATGTGTACTTTTAATTAAACACGTCCATCTTGCTTAAAATTTTGTCCTCTTCGCAACCATTAAAAGAAACATGACCTCTTTACGTGTAAAATTGGAGATATAGAACTCGATAGTCCTTAAGATCTTGAAAATATAAAACCTACAAAAAGAGAGTAAAACCCAAGGTAGCTCCATTCTAAATATATAAAATACATGTTTTACTACCTAGATTTCACACATAAATGTGCTCATTAGTCCGTTTAGATTGTCCATCAATCTGTTGATGGAAAGATGGAAAGCAGTGCTTAGGTTCATAGCATGCTAGAGGCTCTTTCAGAATTTAGATGTGAACCTTCGGTCTCGATCCAACACAATACTTATCGGTACTCCATGTAAGTGAATAATATTCTCTATGTAAAGTTGTGCTAGCTTGTCCATGGAGTAGGTAGTCTTGATTGGAACGAAATGGGAAGTCTTAGTAAGCTTATCAACTATCACCCAAATTACATCCATTTCCTTGGGTAAATGGGGTAGCCCCAGAGACAAAGTCCATAGTAATCATGTCCCATTTCCACTCCGGTACCAGGAGTGGCTGAAGAGTGCCATATGATCGATGCCACTCTGTCTTAACCTTCTGGCACGTGAGACACTGTGCCACATATAGTGCTACTGTAATCTTCATCCCTGGCCACCAATACCTCTGCTTGAGATCTTTGTACATCTTGGTGCTTCTGGGGTGAAACGTGTACTCAGAACTATGTGCTTCTTTAATTATATTGTCTTGTATCCCCATATCATTGGGTACACACAACCTGCCCTAAAACAATAGTGCTCCGTCACTGGCTATTGTGAAATCATGATCGTCCATCCTTTGCTCTTGGATTTTAACTATGATTTTCTGCAACTCAGGATCTATAAGTTGTTTCATGATTATTTCATACATGATGGATGGTTGTACTTATAGGGCCACTAGAGATATGGTTAATTGCTTGATATTTTTTGGTTACTGATCAAGCTTTAAGGTTGATCCTTCATTCAAAATGATTTCATCCATCAACATGGCTTCTTGCTTAAGTTGTGGGCTAGTGGCCAAATAAGCAAATGACACAGTTTGAGCTTTCTAGTTCAATGCATCTACCACCACATTGGCCTTACCTGGATGGTACCGTATGTTACAATCATAGTATTTCATAAGTTCTAGCCATCTTCTTTGTCTCATGTTCAAATCTCTCTGGGTGAAAAAGTACTTGAGACTTTTATGATCACTGAATATCTCGTATTTTTCCCAATACAAGTATTGGTACTAGATCTTCAAGTCAAAGATAACTGCCACCAACTCCAAATCATGAGTGGGGTAGTTCTTCTCATACCCTTTCAACTGCCTAGATGCATAAGCCACTACCTTGTCATGTTGCATAAGAGCGTAATCTAGACCAATTCTAGAGGCATCCGTGTAGACTGTCATTCCACCAGTACCTTCTAGTATCGTCAATACTGGGGCTGACACCAATAGTTTCTTTAGCTCCTGAAAACTATTTTCACACTCCCTTGACCATTCAAACTTCACCCCCTTTTTGGTCAAACTGGTCATTGGGGCGGCGATTCGGGAAAAATTCTCAATGAACCGCATGTAGTAGCCTGCCAATCCTAAGAAACTTTTGAACTCTGTGGCATTCTTGGGAGCTTCCCACTCTACTACTACTTTTACTTTCCCCGGGTCAACTTCAATCCCATTCTCAGACACTATGTGCCCTAGAAATCCAACTTGCTTTAACCAAAATTCACACTTGCTGAATTTTGCATATAGCTATTGTTCCTTTAATCTTTGCAGTACCATTCGCAAGTATTGTG
>NW_024869725.1:0-5959 GCF_013358625.1 Macadamia integrifolia
GTAAAAAAAAAAAAATCCCTTCCTTCCCCATGGATAAAGTGACCTCATGGAGGCACGGAATGACAAGTGATGCTTTGTTCTATGTGTATGTTGGGGAAAGAAGACAATTTTACATTGGATAAATCATAGAAGGGGGAGTGATGACCAGTGCTGGGAGAGTAGGGGTGTCCGCTCAACGTTCAAACCTTTTTCAGTTCACTCTACAAGCTGGTGAAAATTGAAGTGTAAGTCCCTTACACCTCTTCTTCTTCGCTTATAGTTTTTGAGAAAGCTTCAGTATGAAGATGTAAAGCAATGAAAAGAGATTAGAGTCTCTGCTCTTATTTTCACTAGCCAATGTTGCGAAGAGTCTATCTTTAAGGCCTCATGAGGTTTCTTTCATTCTAGGGGTTTTCTTTCTCTATATGAGAGAGAGAGAGAGAGAGAGAGAGAGAGAGAGAGAGAGAGAATGGATGGGTTTTTGGCCTCCTCCGTGGTTTTCTCTCAATAGAACTTCCACTACGCAAAACTCTGACACTGCTAATCCTACTAGGGGAATGGCCTTGAGTACAACGGTTGGGGTGCATGTCGGGTCCTCCCAGTCATTGGATCCTCACTGAGACTCATCGCTCATCGCAAAAGATTTGAATCCATCAAAACATGCTCATAATAGTCTAGTTGCGAGGTTTTTTAAATACACTAGTCAAATAAACACGAAAAGGTACATGTTGAAAGCATCACCTACAAATCTTTGTTTTGCTTTGAAATTAATCTTCAGATGTTTCTCTTTTTTTTATGTTGTGCTAGTTTTCATGTATATTAGACAATTTATTTATTCCATCTTGGCCAAACATAGGTGGCTGTACTACTTATACATCAAGGGTTTCACCTACATAATTAAGGAAATAAGAGAAGAGGCAGTTGTTTATTGGGTCATTGTATCATTGTTATATAATGGATCAGGAATTGATTGAAGTGGCTCAGAGTGGAGATATAGATGCATTTTATGCATTACTTGGCAGATATCCATCTATTCTTGGAGTTCAATTGATTAATACTCCATTACACTGGGCTGTATTGGCTGGTCATACCTCTTTTGTGGTAGAAATTGCAAATTTGATGCCTTCATTGACAAAGAAGCTATACCATGACGGATATAGTCCTCTACACTTGGCTTCAGCAAATGGGAATCTAGAGATTGTGAAGGAACTCTTGAAAATTGACAATGATCTTTGTAATCTCAAGGGTAGAGAGAGAAGAACTACTCTTCATTGTGCGGCTATCACTGGACACATCAATGTTTTGAAAGAATTGCTCTCCAATTGCCCCAAATGTATCATGGATCTAACTCTCAAGAAGGAGACTACGCTTCATCTGGCCTTGAAATATAATCAAGTTGAAGTCTTCAAAGAACTGGTGAATTGGCTTCGACGTCACTGGCAGCATGACCTTCTAAGCTTCCAAGACCAAGAAGGCAACACTGTCTTGCATCTTGCAATTTTAAGAAGACATCATGAGGTAAAACTACACCAAAACTCTCTCTCTCTCTCTCTCTCTCTCTGTTGTGGGTGACTCAACAATCATGTATAAGGGCCACAAGAGGCCACTCAAGTTTAAGTCAATTGATTTTAACATGAAAGCCTTAACATGGTATCAGAGTAGGTACGTTGGGCATCCGTCGATGATGGGCTCTTTGCTTAACCCACGAACAAAGCCGTAATAGGCATTGACGTAAGGGGGCAGTATTGAGAAAGTCCCACATCAACTGTGGGTGAATCGACTATGATATATAAGAGCCACAAGAGGCCACCCTACTTTAAGCCAACTTTCTGTTGTAGTTGTGGTCTTTGTTCAATGACATTTCTTTTAACAAGTTTTCACCCATTGCAACAGATGGTGGAACAATTGCTACATCATTGCAACCTTCTTGTTAGAAATGCAGTGCAAGTCAATCTAAAGAACAGAGATGGGTTGACAGCCTTGGATCTGATCTTATTGGAGCTTCCCAGGGGAGGGGACCAGGAAAGAGTAGAAAGGATCCTACGGGGAGTTGGAGCCAAAGGTGGCCATGATTTTGGGTGTCAACCAAAGGTTCCTTCAATGATAAAATGGGTTCTATTGTGAGACCAGTGCTTAAATATTTAAGTTTCAGGTTTGACCCAAATACTCCAAGTAAGAATGCTCTACTTGTAGTAGTTGCCTTGATTGTCTCGGCTACCTACCAAATTGGAATTTCCCCTCCTGGTGGTTATTGGCAGGATGACTAAATAAATAAAGGCCCTGGTGATCCTAAACCAACACACCATGCCGGAGATGCTATGTTATCTACTACTTATTCTACTAGTATGTACTATGCACTTTTGCTTTCTAATTATGCTGGTTTCATTTTATCTTCAGTCCTACTTTTTAACCTCACAACAGGATTCCCTCTCCGTGTTCCACTTCTACTAGCGCGCCCAAATGTTTATGGTGATTACTTATACAATGTCAACACCAATCTTTTTCTCTGATGCAAGTAGTAATTTTGAACTTGTGTCCAATGGTGTGATGACATGGCTTCCATTTGTTGTGTTATTGATCTTTTGGTTTTTGACTGGGACTTGGATGAAAAAGATCAGGAGGCAGCTTTCATTACTTAGTAGATGTATGGGAGTGTTTAACTAAGAATAATAGTGGCTTCTTTTCATGGTTTCTATTTAATACTGAAATGCTTGATTGTATATAGCCTGATTTTATTAGCCATATGTGCTGTTGCTTATTGGATTTTTACCAGGGCTTGATATGCCGCGAATCCTCTTGTAAGAGAGGGATTCCTTCGGGAACTCAGACACAAGTGGTGCATGGCTGTCGTCAGCTCGTGCCATAAGGTGTTGGGTTTTTACAAGATAATTTGTAGTTATTGTATAGTCTTTTGTTTGAAATTTAAAATGTAACTACAAGCGTACGGATCAGTGTAGATACGGGTCGAACACAGGGAGAGTAGCCACTTTATTTTTTTCTTCTTTTAATAATGCAAAAGTGAACCGATTAATGGTAGTGATATAATTCTAACTACCGTCCTAAACATATGTATCTAAAATAATGTCCTAACCATTTGTCATTTAAGAATTTAAATATGCAAGCCACGCAATTAAAATTAAATAAATAAATAACTGAAAATAAACACCCCACATATTTAAAAAGTAATGAAGAAAAAAATGCTAAAATAAAAATAAAGTAAAAGGAAAGGGATAAAGCTAGAGAGAGGCTCACAAGTAGATTTCTCTACTTAGCCCAAGGGAGGCATCATAATATGAGCTTCCCTACTTGACCAGAGAGTCACTCTTACAAATGTTACTCTGTTTGGTTTTAAGGAAAGGGAGACAATTAAAATAAAAACAATAAAATGATAGTTCTATGGCTATGAGGGACAAAGCCAACATATACACTAGCCATTAATCTTGGGGGAAAGGGATAGCAATAATGTAATGACTGAAATTAAAATCCTAAATTAAGAAAGAAAGGGCAGTCAGAATAGAGAATGAGAGGGGGGTGAGAAGACTACTGAAGGAGCCTACTTACTTAAACTTCAACCCTTGAACTGAAAACTTGATAGATTTGAGATACTATCAGTACTAAAAACCAAATCTGGAATAAACCAAATCTGAAATTTTTAGTACTAGAGAAAACAAATCTGAAGAAAAAAAATTGAACTTGAAAGACATGCTCCATAGCTTGTTCTTGTCACCTAGAGCTAAGCCTAGAACTAGAACTTAAAAATTACAACTTCAATTGCTTAAACAATAAAAATAAGAGACTGAATCAAAAACAAAAGTGCTTGCATTAATTGAATAAAAAGAACTTACAAAAGTGTTTAAAGTATAAACCTAGAATTAGAGCTAGAGAAAGAAAAAACTAGAGAAAGAGAGAAAAAGCAACTAAAAAAAACCTAAGAAGTGAGAAGTAGAGAGGAAGAGAGGGACCACCCTATAGTGTTTTGTGGATTCCCTTTTATAGGGAATATGAGAGAGAGGACATCCAAGGGTGGATCCCCTTGGACCATTTTGTGGTGAAGTGGAGGAGAGAGAAGAGAGAGAATCGTAGGAAGTAGGGAATCTCTAATGATTTTGCTTCATTTTTCCTTCTTTTTTTTTCTCTCTTCTTCAAATGTGGGCAGCCTCTTGGACGATTTTTCTTTTATTTTTCCTTTCTTATTTTTTCTCCTTTTTTTCTATTTTTCTCTTTTATTTCTTTATTTTTCTTTCTTCTTGCGTAAGAAACCCTTTGGCTGACCTCCTTTGAGTGATGAGTAGGAAAGAAAATATTTCAAAAAAAACATGCACAAAAAAAAAATAGCAACCAAGAGGTTCAAACTTGAGACCTACTAATAAGAAAAGGATTTTGCACACCACAACTCACCAACTATACTATATAGTTGTTGTTACCAAAAAATGAATCTTCAATCACTTAGGGGTGTGGTTCATCAATCCTTATTGGCATTTGGAATATTCCTTGTACCTCTGGGACAACTGCAAACAGGCTAGTTCTGTATCTCGGTTCAGTTCTGATCCATTATTCTTTTTTCTGGCCCTAAAAGAATAATCATTTGTACGAGTGACCAAACGAATGTGTACTTTTAATTGAACACGTTCATCTTGCTCAGAATTTTATCCTCTTCGTAACCATGAAAAGAAACAGGAGTGCTTTATGTGTAAAATTGGAGATATAGCGCTCTATAATCCTTAAGGCCTTGAAAACATAAAACCTGCAAAAAGAGAGTAAAACCTAAAGTAGCTTCATTCTAAATATGTAAAATGCATATTTTACTACTCTAGATTTCACACATAAATATGCTCATCATCTTTGTAAACTATAAATATAAATTAAGGGAAAAGGTTGGGTATGCCACCTGTATACCCACATCTGTGTCTATCTTTCTCCTCCTCAAGTCCCCTTATGCCCTTCCTATTCAAGTCCTCCCATTGGTTGAACCGCTAGCTCCAGGAAAGCCGCCATCATATCTAACCTCCTTCCAAAAATTAATAAAAGAAGGATGTTAATAGACTTTCACCTACACATGCATAAAGCATATTGAGATTGATTAGTAGCTCTATGCTGTTAATAAAAAATGTAGCGATGCTAATCTCCACTAAGGCGCTCAGAACTTTAAGACAAATTGAAAGGTTTGCCTCTATTAGGCCCTATCATTCTTCTTCTTGACATATCTACTCAACCTTTGGTTTTTCTCTCTCTCTCTCTCTCTCTCTCTCTCTCTCTCTATGATTCACTTTGTTCAAGTTGAAGTGAAGTTTATTGGCGTCCTTCTCGCTCTTAACTAAACAATATGATTGAAGATGAGAGAATTTAAAAAATAAGAAGATACAATTTATAGAATGTCCGTGGAATGACTTGAGGCACATTCCTTATCAGTTCACTCATGAACATATTAAAAGGTTGGGAGAAGGATAGGCACACCACCTAACACAATAGGAAGTATGAGAGGCTAGATCTCTTTCTAGTGCTAATGACCCTCGAGTCCACAAGTTATAGAAAACCCTAATTTCCAATGGAAATAGGAGCAAGAAAAACTGATTTGTTTCATAAAATTGGAGATGATCCTTATTTTGTCCAAAACAACCTTTATATAAGAAGGTCAAATTACAAAAGAAATGAAACCAAAAATAAAATAAGGAACAAAATAAAACACTAAAATGAAATAGGAAACTAAAGATTCCAGAATCGCAAACGGAATTTCGGAGGAACAATACACCCTTTAAACGTGCAAATTTGATCCCCAATTTGTCATCCAATGGATAAAATTTTGCTACTGCCCAGGTTGCAACAAAGAAGCTGTAACCCGTACATGACAGTAGCTCAATACACCACGTTAACTGTGTTTTTAATATTTTTTTAATCTAATTTAACAGCACGTTACAGGTTTTCATTCACCATCAATGAAGGACAGATTTCCCATATTACCCTTTTGTTTTGAGAAACAAAA
>NW_024869726.1:0-5931 GCF_013358625.1 Macadamia integrifolia
CAGGGGCTGCTTTCACAGTCCTCACTACCATATGCTCTCAGTTTTACTACCTTTACTATTCCAAGGATCTCACTGAACAGTCCTTCATGGAAGAGGCATTGATCAAAACTTTAGCTGAGGCTGCTGAGCAAAATTAACCTAGCTAAAAATGATGCCTTGCTGGGGTTCTTATAATGTTTTTCATTAGAGCAATGTTCAATTATTATCTCGAACATATCTCAATGTTTTGATTTTTATTGAAATCCTTGGTTGATAGGACATGTGTCCGGTGTCTCTATATTCAGGGGTTTTGGTTGGTAGTGTCATCTCTTTGCATGACCTAAAACCAAGCCAATTTTATCCCAAGTTTAGAGCGAGAGATAGAATACGACAAGGAGATGAACAGTAATTGTGTGAGAATATGCTTAGTAGAGATCATTTGGAATGCTGGTTAGCCATACGATAGTGAATTCATTCTCGGCCCTTGTATACACCACCTGTCACACTAAAGAAACTGGCCATGTCTGAAACTGTTACCTTAATAGCAAGGAGGGGAATGTCGAATGTAGGGAACTTGATCAGTCATTGCTGAAAAATAGGGCTTGGGGCAATGCTTCAATGCTTCTCTACCTCTCCGGCTCTCCTATCTTTCCATGGACTTTCTCCACACATGAGATCGTTTCCTTTCAAAATCTTCCTTTCCTTGCGAAGTCTCTTTGTATTTTTTCCTTTCATTATAATAGGAAAAATTTAGCATGACGTTCAAGTGGCATTACTACACCTTTCTGTTCCAATTATGTCTGCGTTTAATTGGTAATTTTCTTTGGAGTATTACTACTGTTTTTTTATTTTATGGGAGCTGAGGAAAAAAAAAACACAATCACACATACAAAACGTGGGTTAGATGCTTAGATGTGTTGTTAGATCAAACACTAAGAAATACAGAAATAAATAGACAAAAGATCCACACGACATAAGAGATTTAACGAGGTTCACACACCAGGGTGGTGTACTATGTCCTCGGGCGAAGAAGAAGATGTTTCACTATGCAGAAGAGAGATTACACCCAAGTAACGGCGAGAAAACTCATCTTAAAACCCTAGCTCGAAAAAATCCCCAAAATACAATGATTTTCTCAACAAGACAACAATACATTATATACTACAAGTCACGGGTCGACCCATCAGGTCACGGTTGAACCATACAATAGCCCCTACACTCCCGCACCCCCATAAGAGATCAATGCTGGGCTCCGGGGTTGGGCCGATATCACAGATCTCAGAAAACTTTCTATTCGGGTCGCCACCAAAATATGTCGGATCGGGTCAATCTTGAAAATTAGTCAAGAATTTGAGGCAAACTTAACAAATCTCCACCTTAGCTTGAATTATCCTCAAACAAACAAACAAATAGCTAAAATCTTCATCTTCTCCAATAGCTCTCCAAAGGGTTGAAGTCAAACACGGCCAACACCAAGTAAGTTCAAGCAATGCTCGAACTCACCAACACACAAAGGCTTAGTCAATATATTAGCTGGATTGTCTTCAGTACCAATCTTCAACACTTGAATATTACCTTGAGCAATTATCTCTTTAATGAAATGTTACAGAACATCAATATGCTTCGTCCTCTCATGATACATTGGATCTTTAGTCAAGTGAATAGCACTCTGGCTATCACAATGGACAACAGTCAACCCATGATCCATGCTGAGTTCTCCAAACAAACCTCTAAGCCAAATAGCTTCTTTAATTGCCTCAGTCACTTCCATATACTCTGCTTTAGTATTAGATAATGCAAATGTAGCCCGTAAAGTAGCTTTCTAACTAACCGTACTTCCTCCAAGAGTAAATACATAGCCTGTGAGTGACATTCTCTTGTCATGATCATCTGCATAATCTGAATCAACATAACCAGATAAACTATCACCATTCCTCCCAAACTCCAAACAAATACCAGAGATCCTTTTCAAGTATCTAAGTATCCACTTCACTGCTTCCTAATAAGCTTTACCTAGACATGGCAAATATCTGCTAACCACACTGACAGCTTGTGAAATGTCCGGATGAGTGCAGACCATAGCATACATAATGGAGCCAATTGCACTAAAGTATGGAACACGTGACATGTACTCCACCTCTTCATCTGTCTGAGGTTATAGAGCAGCTGAAAGTCTAAAATAAGATGCAAGAGGAGTACTTACAGGTTTAGCATCTTTCATGCCAAAACGATTCAATATCTTCTCAGTGTACTTTTGTTGAGATAGCTATAGCTTCCCTACTTTTCTATCCCTCTTAATCTCCATACCAAGGATCTTCCTTGCTGCTTCCAAATCTTTCATCTCAAATTCAGAACTTAATTGTTCCTTCAACCTGTTGATATCATTCTTATCTTTTGTTGCAATCAACATATCATCAACATAAAGTAGTAAATATATGAATGACCCATCAGAGAGCTTTCTGAAATAAACACAACAGTTATATTGACACCTGCAGTATCCAAAACTAGCCATAACTGAATCAAACCTTTTATACACTGTCTAGGAGACTGTTTCAAATTATATGGAGACTTCTTTAACAAGCATACATGGTCCTCCTTACCTTTAATAACAAACCCTTCAAGTTGATGCATATAAATCTATTCTTCTAGTTTATTATGCAAGAATGCTATTTTCACATCAAGTTGCTCCAACTCTAAATCATGCATAGCAATTAAAGCAAGTAGGACACTAATAGAGTTATGCTTAATAACAGGTGAGAAAACATCATTAAAATCAATTCCTTGTACCTGACTATATCCCTTTGCAGCAAACAATTTTCTTTCTTGTTCTCGGCTTGACTAGCTCCCAAGTCTAATTTTTATGAAGAGATTCTATCTTTTCATTCATGGCAATCAATCATTTTGTATAATCAATTGAAGTAATAGCTTCAGAATATGTTGCAGGCTCACTATTTTCAATCGTATCTGTAATAGACAATTTATAAGCAACAAATTCAGCATGCCCATACTTTTGTGATTGTCTAATATTTCTCCTTGGTCTATCCTTGGCAATGTTGTACTACTCTTCTTCTTGATTCTCTTGAGCATCATCTCCTTCAGTATAAGTAGGTAGCTAAACTGAAGTAGATTGTGCTTTGTTAGAAGATGAACCACCAATTTCAAACTCCACATTTTCTCTAGATTCTTCTTGACCTTCTTCACAATGAACATGATCTTCTTTCCTAGGATGCAACATAGTAGATTCATCAAAAGTAACATCTCTACTAATAAGAAATTTTAGTGACTTTGGATCAGGACACCCCAACCTGTATCTCTTCACTCCAGATTCATACCTAAGAAAAATGCATTTCTTGGCCCTAGGCTCCAACTTCCCTTCATTCACATGTGCATAAGCAGGACATCCAAATACTTTTAAATTAGAGTAGCCTGCAGGCTTATCTGACTAAATTTCTTCTAGAGTCTTACACTCAATATCTGTGCAAGGAGATCAATTTACCAATAAGGTTGCTATGTTAACTGCTTGTGCCCAAAACTTCTTGCCCAATCCTACATTTAATAACATACACCTTGCATTTTCTAATAATATTTTTTTCATACACTCTGTCACTTCATTCTGGTGGGGTGTTTTAACAACTGTATAGTGTCTTGTAGTATCTTCATTTTTGTAGAATTCATTAAAGTCACCTTTACAGAACTCTAAGCCATTATTGGTTCTCAACCTCTTAATTTGTTTCTCAAACAAATTCTTCCATTGTTTGAAAATGATAAACACTTTATTTTTATGCTTCAAAAAATAGACTCAAACTTTCCTAGATAAATCATCAATAAAAGTAAGCAAGTACCTTGCACCAACCCCCTTTGAAGTAACCTTGGAGGGCCTCCATAGGTCTGAATGAATGTAGTCCAAAGTTTCATTAATCCTGTGAATAGCAGTACTGAAACTGACTCTCTTCTGCTTTTCAAATACACAATGTTCACAGAGCTTCGTTACTCCTGTACTCTGGCCACACAACAAGTCCCTTTTACTTAATGATATCATCCCTCTTTCACTCATATGGCCTAACAATATATGTCATAAATTTGTGACATCTGATTCAAACATAGATGATGAAGCTGCTGCAATAGACTCAGTGACTGTAGTACCCTTCAACACATACAAACTACCAAACTTGATTCCTTTCATCAACAAGAGAACACCCTTGGTAATCTTCATGACACCACCTTCAGTTGTATACTTGCACCGATTTGAATCAATAGTGCCTAAACTGATGAGATTCTTCTTCAAATCAAGGACATGTCTGACATTAGAGAAGGTTTTGACAATGCCATCATACATCTTAATATTGATCATTCTCATTCCAATAGTCTTACAAGAAGCATTATTTCTGATCAACACAACTCCACCTAAAACTGATTCGTATGCGAAAAATCATTCACGATTGGGACACATATGGTAGGAACAACCAGAGTCAAGAATCCATTCATCATGTGATATGACTCTATCATCAGTCACCAAAAGCATATCAGACTCACTCTCATCTTCAACAATACTAGCTTTTACAGAATCATCTCTCTTCTGTTGATTTTGGACACCGCCACCTGCTTTCTGCTTATTTAAAAGTTTATAGCATTCAGATTTAATATGCCCATTTCTCTTACAGTAATTGCAGATCAAATTCTTATGCTTAGATTTTGATTTAACCTTCTTTTTATTATCATCTAAACCCCTTTCATTTGTTCTCCCTCTAGCTACCAAACTAACACCATCAAATTTATTGGTAAACGTCAACTCATCATCAATCTTCTACTTACTTTATAGATTCGTTTTGACATCCTCAATAGAGATTGTATATCTACCATAAATCATGGCATCCCTAAAATGCTTATATGCTGAAGACAGAGAACATAACAATAAGAGGGTCAAATTTTCATCTTCTATTTTAACATCTATAATTTTCAAATTAGTAACAATAGAATTAAACTCAGATATATGAGATTTAATAGAAATACCTTCACCCCATATGAAGAGTATACAGTTGTTACTTCAATCTCAACTTATTAGTGAGAGATTCGATGAGGTAAAGATTCTCTAACTTCACCCATAATTTTATAGCCGTTTCTCTGAGAGAACTTCCTGTAGAACATCATTCGAAAGACACGACTGAATAGCTGAAAGGGATTTATCATCCAAATCGTTTCAATCATCATCAGACATAGTTGCAGATTTCTTCGCCTTCCCAAATAGGGTTTTCTTCAAACCCTACTGTGTAAGAATAGCCATCATTCGAACCTATCATAGACTAAAACTGATGTTTTCGTCGAACCTATCAATATCATATTTCATCATGGTTTTAAGTATCTCCGATACCGATACGATACCCTCCGATACGTATCTTAAATTTAGTCGGCCGATACGATACACACCGATACGATACATTGAATTTTTTAAATCATTTCGTATCGATATATATCCTACAATACATACCGATATGCATCAATACACCACTAATACACATCGATACGATACGACATGCCTCGATACGACTCTATGAAAAATATAAAATTGAGGTAAAATGTACGTTTCAGTATGTATTGGTACGTATCGGTGAATATCGGTATGTATCGATTGGTACGTATCGGTATATATCAGCACGTATCGGTGAGTATCGATATATATATATCGATACGTATCGGTGAGTATCGATACGTATCGGCGCTACGGTCATATAATGGCCAATATGGGTAATTTTTCAGAAAAAAACGATTTTTTGAAGGATTTTTGTTCCAAAGTTGCTGTCAGCCATATTTCTCTCTAACTAAAGTGGAAATCAAGGTTGGGAACAAGGATTTTACATTTATGGGACAACTACAAACCTTGAATTCTTAGTACGATACCCTCAATTTAGTGTTTATGTATAATACATGTTATAAATAGTTTTTTTTAACAAATTC
>NW_024869727.1:0-5924 GCF_013358625.1 Macadamia integrifolia
CAAAATCAAATCTTTTTAAGGGCTGTGGGCCAAAAGCAGGCGTCTCTCTCTCTTTCTCTCTCTCTCTCTCTCTCTCTCTCTCTCTCTCTCTCTCTTATTGCTCATCCGCCTCAAAAGTCACATCACTTTCTTTTTGCATCTTTATTCAGTCTCTTTTGAACCACCGTACCCTCTAAACAACACGAACCTCCCAAAAATTAGTAAACTAACGATACTTATGTCCTTGGGATTAAGGGAGTAGCTAAAGAGGTAGGGCCGTAGGGGTGTCAATCGGTCGGTCTGATTCGATTTTGATCTAGATTGAATCAGTTTTGGTGTGAGAAAGTTGAAATTAAAATTGAACCAATAAAAAAATTCCAGTTTCGATTTGGTTTTGATTTCGATGCAGTTTGATTTCGATTTGTCTTCGATTTCTTAAATCGATTTGTAATCGGGTTGGTTTTGATTTTTGGTCCAATTTGAATTCGACTTTCCATACAAATGTTTACAAAACTATACAAATTTTGATTTTTTTAATGAATTTTGGAGTGTTTCGATTTCTTACCGGTTTGGTTTCAGTTTCGATCCGGATTGTGAGCCGGTTTCGGTTTGATTTCGGGTTCATCCAATTTCTGGTGCAATTCGGTTTGGTTTTGGGCGTGCAATACTCCAAATCGAACCGACCCAATACGGTTTCGATTCGATTCGATCCATGTTATCGATTCGGTCTGGCCGGTTTTACCGATTTGGTTTAAGAATTGACACCCCTATAAAGAGGCAAGGAACAAAAAACAATCGGTCTTTAAGTCGGATACACCATGCAGTACAATTTTATATATCTGTTATGTTAATTTGATTATCTCGTAAAAACAAAAAAAACAAACCGTTGACCTCTCCCTCTAGAGATCCCACTCGTTGGCCAACAACATGCACCAATAGGGAGGTACTAATTCAGGCGACTGGAGGGTTACCATTATGAACCCTGGAATGAAAACTTGGAAAAGAGGAAGAATGGAGCTTAAAGAAAATTTGGAGTGATTCAATAAAATTAGACAAGTTACTTTTTTATAATAATACCATATTGTGGCCGTGGAAAAAAATCTCTCTAATTTTGGATGTTCATACTTATTTGTTTATACCCCATTTTTTATCTTAGGCCAACAACATTGCATATATGGCGATGAAAAAACAAACACAAATTTTGAGTAGCTCAAACAATATCGATGTTTTAAGTTTCATTTCTAGTTAATAGATGATTTTCTTCTTTCGATTAGAAAAAATAAAAAATAAAAATCCCACAATTGAGGAGAGAGTGGGTGGGGACCATGGGGCTTACAATTCTATCTTGGTGTGAAAAATTCACATGGATATCATATGTATCTTTTTTCCCTATATAATGGGGGAAAGGAATAGTACTAGACTGGTGTAAAAAAGGCCCAAACACAGACCCTGTTTTTAGGGGCAATGGAGGTACGCAACTACCATCTAAAAATAGAGACTATGTATGGGCTTTTCCTCCACCAGACTTACAAGTTACTTCTCTCATTCATATATATATATATATATATATGCAAAAGATCCATACCATTCGTGCGTGGATTCTTTCACCCACCAAAGACAAAAATAATAGGGCCCACTCCCTCTCCAAAACGTTCTTATTGACACGCCCAAGTTTCTTGTAAGTTCTGACTTCACAATTATAACTCTACATGGACAAGTTTTCCTAAGGCCACATGATCCAATTCACTATGGCCCATCACGATCATATACCATTGGGGGGCTGATGGGAAAGAGAGGTGGGGACTGGGGAGTGATGGGAGCATAGATTTAGTTCTCAATATTGGAATCGGTAGCTGTCTCTAACAATATCAATGCTATACCAATCTAGATTAGATCATACTGATACAGCATGGCCAATATGGCTGATACAAAAGAATACTTCAAAACATAGATGGGAGTCACATTTGGACTGTACATCATTCAGCTACAAAACATTGTCCTTACCTATTTACCCCTTACAAAACCATTTAATGTCCTTCATTCTCATATAAGGAGCTAAGTAAATGGTAGCCCTTTTTCAAATAACTATTGTAACTAAACCAAGGGGCAAAAATGAAAGTAATTTAGTAACCGAAAAAATATACCAAACAATTCATATTTTTATTAGTAAAAGCGATATGAATTTTTATTACTCTTCTAAAAGTATGAATTGTTTAATATACCATTTAACAAATTTAAATAGCCATCTTTTACACATTTTCTCTCAAAAGTTGCATCCCCCTCTTTTTTTGAATCTCCTTGCACCAAAAGAAATAGAGATTCCACCAAAAGAATCCTAATTCTCTACTAACCCAGGGAGGGTGGGAAGCAGCCAGCCGGTAGGGAGAAGAGTCAGTGGCAACCCTTTTTTGATAGCAAAGTAAGAAATGAAGGGTATTTTAGTCTTTTAATAAACCACGATTCAAACTTTCAATGATCAGTATTCTGGGGAGGAGATCAAGTGAGCTGCGAAAAACCATCTGATAAAAAAAAATTGGGGGCTGAGATGAGAGGGGCACGTGGAACTTTTCTGTTGGCGAAAAAAATAAAAATGACACAAGGTAACCTCTTCTCATCCAATTATTAAAAGTTCGCGAATAAAGGAGGGCGGCGATATATGGGAGATGGGGTTCACATTAGAACCCACTCTTCCTTAACCAGCCGTGAAGGAAAATTGTGTACAAACCAAAATATCCCTCTTTTCGACATACTATTCTCCTTACACGTCCCTCAATCAAAATTATCTTCCCTTTCGTTTCCCTACCACATTGACTCCACAAATTGCAACCCACACCCTCCCCCTCCACGAAAAATAAACACCACCCTAACACTGAACCTTGTATAGACACATCTAGAATCTCTATCCTCTCCGATTCAATGTAACCCGTAAAACAAGGATTCAAAATCCATCAAAAACAACTTTCGCACGACACATATTGGAATCCCCTTTATGCATATATAATTCCAACACAGAGTGGACAACACATAGATTTTAAAACCTAAAACCGCTTAGGCTCCTTTTGGTATCATTTCTGTTCTAGAAACGTCATTTCGTGTAAAAAACAAAAATTTCAATTTCTGTATCAAAATACAATTTTTAAAGAAAAAATGGTGTTTCAAAATTTCAGATTTTTATAGAAAACCCTTTTTTTTTTTTGTAAAATGGAACAAAACTAGAAAGACAGAATTTCATTTTGGAGTTCCGTCCAATCTCGTTTTTTCAGTTTTTGTTAAAAAAAAAAAACCATAAAAACACCAAACAGAATATTCTATTTTAAAATTCCAATAGAACAAAAAAACTCCAAAAACGTTTTTTTAAAACAATACCAAACGGATCCTTAGTTTTTAGAAAAACCAAATCACTTACCTTTATTATATCACTACATTTTTTAAAACTAACGCCCAAAAACCAAACTCCTCTCCCCCAGTTTACACCCAAAATCCGCTTTTACTAAATCCCAAAGAAGGAAACGCAATCGAGGAAGGGAGGAAACAAAAAGAAAAACGGAAGAAGCTCTGAATAAGCCTTTGCCTTCACCGTAAGCTTTCGGAGGCCCTTAATGAAAAAGCTTCAAAACACTTGGCTTTATCAGGAAGAATAAAATGCAAGAAATGCAAAGAGAAAAACACTAGAAACACAAACGTCATTTCGATTTTATATCATATATATATATATATATATTATTAAAAAAAAAAAAGGCAAAAACTAAGACAAACCCTTTTTTTGAGACAGATTCACCAAACACCATTTTTTTTTTCTGTTTTAAAACTGTATTTTGACATTAAAATTGAAAATACTATTTTTAATACTAAATGTTTCCGGAACATAATGACTACCAAACACAGCATTGGTCTCTTTTGTTTATGCTTGGATAAATATTTCGGTGAATAATGGAGCAACAAGGAAAAAAAAACCCTTGGATTTTCCTCAAAATCGGAGCAATAAACCAAACAGTAGATTTGTTTGTGTTAAAATGAACAAATTTGATTTCTACCACCAATTTAGCAAAGTTTTGCCACTTACAAATGCAAATATGATGACAGAAAATTGCTAGGGTGCCTCAGACCATCCCAGTTCTGATACATTTTTCACTATGGAAACACACAAGACATTCACATTCAGCCTCTCTCTACTCATAAGTCATCATTGGCAACAGATGAGAAGAGAACAAAATCAGAGACTGTTGTACTTGTACCAATGGAATTCCATTCTCAAACTTCAAAATTTTGACAGAAAAGAGATTAACATACAGAAAGCAAGCAAGAAACAGCAAAATCAACAACCAAAAATATGGAAGAAGATTAAAAAGAAGTTCATAGAAACTTGTACCAGATAAGAAAAAAATTAACAATAAAACCCTAGTGAGAGAAAATGAATAGCAAGACAAGGAAAGGGGATGAACTGCACAAGATTTCCATAGAAAACCCATGAACAAAATCAGAAGAACAGAGAAGTAAGACTCCAAAGCTGTCATATTGGTCAGATTCAAAATAGATCAGCATCTATGCATCAGACAGGGATAACTGTACTATTCAAATTCTCCTCATCCTCAAAGCTTTTGAAGTCATAACAATCATCTTTGAAAAAATCAACCAAAATCAAAGAAAAAACAGGGATAGAACATAGAAGATCTCTGAAAATCCTTAATCAAACAATAGATTCAAGCCTCAGACCGTCCTAGTTCATGGAATTCAACATTAATGCAAGTACACCACATACTTACATTCAGTGAAACAAAAACTATCATCATTGGCTATATATATGTTCGATTATTTTTCTACAGAAACAAATCAAGAAATTCAAAAGTTCATAACACAAATTCGAGAGATGATTACAGTAAGTAATGAAAAACCTACGGCAAAGATGTCAGAGTTGATAAACATCAGCACCTATAATCAGACAGGGATAACTGTTAATTTCAATATCTCATCATCCATAATGCCGCAGGAATTTACAGAAAAATAAAGCTAGAAATATTTTAAAAAGGAGGAAAAAAAATCAAACTTTTGATGTTTCCAGAGGCATCAGCTCTTCCTATTCAACTAAAAATCATCATACCCAATCTAGTGATTGTGTATTCAAGTCAGAAAGTTCATCATTTGGCCTCTTCAAACTCTTAAAAAAAATAAAAAGGTCAACAGCATAGAGAACTGAAAATCTAATTCCACAAACATGCGTGAAGAAGACGAAAAGGGGGAAAAAACAACAAAAAACTGAAGAAAACCTAGGGTTTTATGATCGGGAATTGGAGAATAAGGCACAAGGGGAACCAGCAACTTGTTGAGTAAGAGATAGATCATAGGCTTCGTAACCTGCAGAAACGATTCTCACCATCCAAGGGAGGCTTCCAGTAGGGTTTCTGGTATATTACGCTACAACCTTGAGTCGAGGGATTTCAATTTATAGGGTTTCGCGGACTAACGTTAGGGTTTTCCATCCCTTTACACAAAAAATTTGAGAAGAAAAAAAAAGCAGCGTGGCTTCGGCACCAGTGTAGGGATTAATGTGAATGTGCGTGGAAAGCATTAAGTGGCTTTAGGGTGGTCATTTTGATGGGTCTGAGGTTTCACCTGAGCTTTCATCGTTCAGGTTTTACCCATAATTATTTGGGAAAATATTAGGTCTTCAATTAAAAAAAAAAAAAAAGAATTTTACGTGTTCAAACGGAGATCCAACGATTCTTGTCACCTTGTTTTCCACGTCTTTGTCAATGCCTTATTCTCCACGCATTATCTCAAAATGTTGGATCATTGCTTAATTATGTAGTGCTCCCCAAATAGTTAGGGGTCAACTTGGGCAATGGGTGCTCAAGAGAAGAGTCGAATCTCATTCTAACCTCCTATGTGTCTTGATCCAGGAGCTACTTTTTACGATTTTTAAAGAACATATTAGACTGATTTACCCA
>NW_024869728.1:0-5893 GCF_013358625.1 Macadamia integrifolia
TCTTCTGGCACTGGCTCGGACTTGTCGGGCCAGCCGGTGTTTAACGTCACCCGTGCCATCATAGCCCATAAGGAACCCGCTCTAATATCCTCTGGCTCGGTTCCTGCATGGTTAAACCGGTTCAACGGCGAAATCAGACCGGGTTTAAGAAGGGGGGTATTACATGAATTGTTATGGAAGAGAGCTGATTTATTGGAATATATTTGGGGGTCAAGGTTGTAATTCAAGATACGGATTATGCGTCGTGTTTGATTTGGTTTTGTAATTGATCTTGAATAAAAAAATATTTTTAAACCATTTTGCCCTTGATACCTATATTATAGATATAATATTATGTGATTAATGTGTGATTCTAAGTTCTATGCGTTAAAATTTGATTTAACGAAACATCAAACAAGTGGGCAATGGGGCGTATGCGAGAACATTTCAGTGCACATCAAGGGGGTTGATGTGGTTTTTTTCACATCCTACATAGTCTGGGCATTTTCAGAGCCAAACTGGCAAGATTCTATTTCCCAAGTTGGGCGAGAGAACCCTGCATATCTAGCACAAGAAACACCAAATCAACAAAACAATAGAAAGGCATGCAAGAACATATTTAGCGCATGTTAAGGGGGGCAGCACAATCTTTTTTCACCTTGCACAGTTTGGGCATTGCCTGAGCCAGACTGGCAAGGTTCTTTTTCCCAAGTTGGGCGAGAGAAACCTACAGATCTGGCGTTGGAAACACTAGACCAGCTGACCAATGGGAGGGCATGCAGGAACATATTTAGTCCACGTTAAGGTGGGGTAGCACAATCTTTTTGCACCTTGCACAGTCTGGGCGTTCCGGAGCCAGATTGGAAGTTTTTTTCCCAAGTTAGAAATAGTTGAGGATAGGTGTCAACAAAAGATTTGGATCCAAATGTGCCGAGGCCAATCCAGATTCTAATCGATTCGGATGCCAACTTAATAACTAGGGCTAGGGATCTATAGATCTATTCTAGGGTTTTCCAAATATCTTGATTCCTGGTTTTTAAACCTTAGGATCAATTGATAAGTTTTAATCAATTCTTCAAATTGGCCTAATTAGTCCCCACCAATTTAAGACCTTACACAGTTTCTGCATCGTTCAGTTAATCTGATTTCATAGGCTAGTCATTGACAATGTTATTTTGAAAGGATCTTATATAAATATATATATATATATATATATATCAATGGATCAATCATCGGTCCATATTCAAGCTATAAATGATCTTTAAACGCCTATAATTAATCTTTAAACAAGCCATAAATAGTTGGTGCCAATCGAGCATCTATTAGGCTACAACTAAGCATCTAAATGCTCAAAATAATAGCAATCTGTCTAGGCCTAACACTGAACCGTCTACAAACTTGTTGGTCCAGTTTTAAACCTTAACCGGTCGATTCCAATTGGCCTACCAGTGTAGACCAACACTTGACAGTCGTAGTTGAGAATTGAGATACCAAATAGATTGGTTTGCAAACAAGAGATAGACAAAACTGTTTGGTTTCTAAATAAGAGAAAATATAATTTTGGAAAAAGGTTCTTGACCCACTTGGCCTGGTTGCACTAGCACCATTGTGTTTATATCTTTTCTCTTCACATAAAATTACCTTTTGTCGTGCCTCATTGGTGCACTCATCTATGTTCCTTGCTTAGAAAGCCCATACCTAATAGATTGGTCTAGAAGAACATTAGAAATTCATGAATGGAAAATAGAGATGAGACTAGAAGAGATCTACAAACGCTAAATCTAAATGGCTCTCTCTCTCTCTCTCTCTCTCTCTCTCTCTCTCTCTCTCTCTCTCTCTCTCTAATTGGAAGGATCTCTCTCCCTCCAACCCTCACCACACCCCAGTTGAGGAACTATATCCTCCATCACTCTATCAGCTCAAGAGCCCTCTCATTTTTTTTTAATATTGGACGAGATTTTACTATTGTTAAATATAGTGTGCTAATACAAAAATATCACTTGGTGGTCAAACCCAAAAATCTTGAGCTATTAGGTTATCTTTGGTATACCCAAGACAATTTTCATTACGATTTTACCCTTGGACCATACTTGAGTATCAGGTTGATGCCATTCCCATACAATCGAGACTCCATATTGACGAATCCAATCGTAAAAAATTTAGTTGTTACCCAGGTTGCAACCAAGTAGGTACAACCCTCCAAGTAGCTACAACCCTTACTGACTGCCATATAAATTGAATAATTCACTTCCCCTTAGAGTTTACAAATACCCTTTTAGATTTCATTTCTTTGTCTGCCACAGTGGCTGCAACTTAGGCAACAACTAAATTCTAATTCGAGTTTTAGAACCATGGGAGGAGAGAGACTATGAGAGAGTTTTCCACACTCGTGAAAAACTTTTTCTCCTTCATTATGGTTTCAAATTTTTTTCATTAAAAAATAAAATAAAATATGATTATTATTAGCGTAACAAGGGTGGGTTACTATGAGAAAATAACAAAATAGGGAAAACACTAATATTTAATGAGTGGTGGGATATAGAAATGGATGGATCTAGTGAATGGGGTAATTTAGATATTTTATTTTCTTTTAATAGAATATTCTGTCATTTCGTAATCTGCATTCTCCTCCCAACGGTTCTTTCTCGTCTCCGACCTAATACTTTCTGCCTTCAGCTTCCTCTCGTTTCTGGCAGAGCTCAAGCTCTCCTTGAAGTGACAGTCAATGGTTGAAGAATGCAGCAACAAGACTCCTTTAAATTCTTGGGTTTTGATAATTAGAGGAACTGGGAGGGTTGGTGGGTCTACTACCGCTATTTTCTCTAATCTACATCTTGATCTCCAAATCGTCGGAGGAAGAAACAGGTAATTTTGAGTTCCTGAGAAACCCCTAATGGTTATGGTTCATCTAAATTTATTCCAAAAAATGATGGCATAAAGGATTTTTTTTTTTGGTACACCATTAGATATGTTGGTTTCTACTGTTTCCAAGTTCATGGGAACAATTTATTCTAGCCCAATCTCTTGGTATCTGTAGAGAAAGAGGAAAACATTAAAAGCTTATTAGATGAATTATTGGGCTTTTGTTGATTGAATGGCAGCATTGGCTTTGTCTTGTAGTGGTCGATGAAATGTAGTTTAGTGCATCAAAATGCAAGTTCACTGTGAAATCTCTCAATGGATACTATCTGTCTCACTGCATGTGAACACTATACTGAATGGTAGATGGGACTCACTATTCTCCCTAAAAGGAATGGAGCCATTAGTTACCCATTTTTTTAATGTGATTCTGGGTCTTCTCTCTCTCTCTCTCTCTCTCTCTCTCTGTTCTTGATTAACACCAGTAACCCAGAACCGAAAAAAAGCAACAAGTTTGAGCGACCAGGATATTCTTTATCTCCTTCAAATTAAATATGTAACCATCATCTATGCAGTCCAACCAATGACACTCTGCCTTTACATGAGTAGGCAGGGGATGGGGTGTTGCCATGGCTCCTACTGGTTGTTGTTGAGGGAGAGAGAGAGGGGGTGGGGGTGGGGAAGATAGTGACTTGCATTGCAAAATGAGTATACAGTTGCAAAATGAGTGTACAGTAGCAGTGGCATCTAAGTCTATGACAATATTTCAGATTGCTGATCAGGATGGTAACTATATTCTGTTCTGCTTAGGTTTACCCTCAGTTTTTCGTAAGGAAAAAGAAGTTCGAAAGGCAGTGTGCCTCCTATGCCCAGATAAAGTGGGAGTAAAATGATCACACCACCCCCTCTTGTAAGGTGGAAATCCCACCCTATTGATGCTAATACTAGTTCTCTCATCAGCCCCCATGCTTGTGCAGGGGTCATGCTGTCTTTTAGAGAACCCTCTCCATTTTATAGTTAAAATCTAAATGGATGTTCTAATCTTTTGCATCTTCCTTACCTGCAGGACATTTCTGGCAAGTACTTTTCCCGTTCTATCTCAATGGGGACAACTCTTTCAGTACTAGAAATTTGAGCTATGGGAACTAGCTTATCAGAATGTTAAGTTCATCGTTGAATTGTTTAATGGGATGTTGATGAATTTGATACCCAAATGGAGACAATATGTTCCCATTTATCATTTAGTTGGTCTGAAAGGAATCAAAAACCATTGAAGGCTACAACAAGGACCAGTAACCTAAACAGGGAGAAAATTCTGCTTCGTCATTTTGAATGCTTTTGAAGCTGTGGACAAGCCTTACAGCTCTCCTTGATTTTACTTTTGTCAGAGGACCCATTCAGCCAATTTATAAAGTTGTTATGAAGCTCAATAGGTCACTTCACATCCTGATTTTCATCTTCAGAATACAGCCACAGGGGAATGTTATTCATTTCAGTAGTCTCTCCCTCTCAAGGAAATAATAAGAGATGCTTGGTCATGTGACAAAGGTCATGGCCGTGGATTATTATTTGCATGTGTTTTCAAGGTTGTTCTGGTTGATTACAGATAAATTTGTTATTGTTTGTTTCATAGATTTGTTAGTTGGTTTATTACTTTTGTACATTATAGCTCTCATTCAAAAGAGAGGAAATAAATTTTTTATTTTGAATAAAAGGGTTTGAAACTTGGAAACAGCCTCTCTTGCTTTGCAGAGGATAAGGTTGTGTACATTTGCCCCTCTCAGACTTTGCAATAACGAAAGCATTGTGCGCTGATACTCGGCAGTAGTCATAGTGAAATAACATACTACCTATCATCTCCTGCTTTAAATGGGAAAGAACATATAGACAATTCTCTCTTTTGACTTACTCTTACTAGTGCATTTCTTCTTCTTAATCTAATTGCCGTTGATCTATAAGTAGGGTAATATAGGAAATTCTGAAAAAAATCTTGAAATAGGGGTAATACTTTGTTAATATGGAAATTAGGTTCTCGTGCCCACATGCATACAAATTCAGTGGTTTGTAAGGCTAATGCACCAATCTTTTTAAGAATAATCTATTTGATCAATTTGTAAATGTCAAACTTAGATATTTGGGTAAAGTTTGAACATCTTTGTCAAACTTGAAAAAATGAGGTGAAATAATGACTTTGGTCAAAATTGTGTAATTTAGAAAATTTGGTAAATTTGTAGAAATTAAGACAAATGATAGAAATTTTGATGAAATTAGGATTATTTCATGAGATTCCCCTACCACTACTTACGAGTACTGATATGTCGATGAGGGGAATTGATTCAAATGTCGAATTGAATAGGTTTTATGATGGCTTATCTATAATTTGATTAAAATAAACTAAGTAATAAATACCAAGAATTTTTTTTTTTCCTTTTTGGGAGAAGGCAAGTGGTGGGCAATTGTCACATGAACCGTTGCACCGATAGGATTTATTGACCAAATGCCCTGATGATGAGCACATTTATGTGTGAAATCTAGGGTAGTAAAACATACATTTTACATATTTAGAATGGAGCTACCTTGGGTTTTACTCTCTTTTTGCAGGTTTTATATTTTCAAGGCCTTAAGGACTATCGGGAGCTATATCTTCAATTTTACACGTAAAGAGGTTCTATTTCTTTCCATGGTTGCGAAGAGGACGAAATTCTGAGCAAGATGGACGTGTTCAATTAAAAGTACACATTCGTTTGGTCACCCGTACAAATGATTATTCTTTTTCGGGTCAGAAAAAGAATAATGGATCAGAACTGAACTGAGATGCAGAACCAGCCCGTTTGCAATTGTCCCAGAGGTACAAGGAATACTCCAAATGCCAACAAGGATCGATGGACCACATCTTTAAGTGATCAAAGATTTGTTTTTGGTAACAACAACTACCTAGCTTAGTTGGTGAGCTATGGTGTACAAAATTCCCTTGCTCACCAAGAGGTCTCAAGTTCGAATCTCATGGTTGTTTTTTTTTAGAGAATTTTGTTGAAGATTTCCTGCTTTTCACTCA
>NW_024869729.1:0-5888 GCF_013358625.1 Macadamia integrifolia
TGCTCAGTAATTCCTTTGCCCATTTACCTTTTGCTTCATCCAGTCTTCTTCTGAGTTCGATTAGCATTTACCTGTAATCATTCATCATATCTTCACATAACTTGGAGAAGCTTTTGTTGTCGAATTGTTTCCCATTATCTGTAATCAGGATTCGAGGTATGCCAAATCGGTAGATGACGGCAATCCTGAAGAAGCTTGATGTGTTGTGTTATGTGATAGTTGCTGATGCCTCTGCTTTTACCAATTGTGTAAAGTAATCAATTGCTATGACAACGAATTTCCTTTTCCTGGCAGCTAACGGGAAAGGCCCCAGTATGTCCATTCCCCATATTGTAAATGGCAAGGTGCTGCTCAATGTGCTGAGCTGAGTGGCTAGTTGTTTGGGAATAGTAGCGTGGAACTAGCATTTTACACACTTTCTGGCGTATTCTATTGAATCCTTGGTCATCTTGGGCTAGAAGAATCCTTGCCTTAGAATTTGTGTGCTAATGCTCGCCCTCCCAAGTGTTGGCCATAGATTCCCTCGTGTACTTCCTTAACTGCATATTCGGCATCTTGATGATTCAAACATTTGAGAAAAATGCTAGAAAATGATCTTTTACAAAGTGTTCCGTTGCTCAGTACCACAAACCTTGTTGCTCGTTGTTTTACTTTCCGAGCTTCTTTGACATCTAATGGCAATGATTTAGGTATTTACGGATTTGGTCCATCCAAGAATCTTCTTGATCTTGATCGATTTGCATCAATTCGAGGTCCTTCTGTCCTATCAAGCTTGATCTCGGAAGTATTTCCATGAATATCGATGGAGTGATGCTCGAACATGAAGTTGTAGCCAACCTTGATAGGGTGTCTGCAATAGTGTTTTTGTCTCGAGCTATTCTTTGTATGCTCATTGTCTCAAAGCTTACCACCAGTTCCTTTGCCTTTTTCAGATACTCTGCCATTCTGTGCTCTTTTTCTTCGTACTGCCCATTATTTGACATATGACCAATTGCAAGTCGCTGAAAATGTTTATCTTTCATACCTCAAGGGATCTTGCCAACCTGATTCCAGCTAGTAACGCTTCATATTCAACCTCATTATTCAATGCTTGAAATGAGAATCTCAAGGCACATTGTATTTGGAAGCCTTCTGGACTTATTAGCATTACCCCTGCTCCACTTCTAGTTGTACTAGAAGATCTATCCACGAACAACTTCCATCTTGGTGATTTGTCCTTTGGTTGGTCTGCTAGTGGCTACATTTCTTGCCTTTTTTGGACGTCCACTAATCCTTCCTGTCGGTGTTCGGGTATTGTGCTTTTGACCAGGAAGTCTGTCAGTGCCTGAGCTTTGATGGTTGACTATGGTCGAAATTGGATGTCAAACTCCCCCAGTTCCATTGCCCAACTAACCATTAGCCCTGACGTGGTTGATCCTTGAAAGAATTTCTTCAGGGATTGGTCAATTAGAACTATGATCGTGTGGCTTGGAAGTATGATTTGAGCTTTCAAGCTGTTGTCATTAATGCCAAAGTTGACTTTTCTATTCTACTATATCTTAATTCTGCATCGATGAGACATTTTCTCAAATAGTAGATAGGTTTTTGTCGCCTCTCTTCTTCTTTGATTAGTACAACACTTACTGCTAATGACGAGATGCCCAAATAGACTAGCAACTCCTCTCCTTTATTGGTTTCGAGAGTAGAGGTGATGAGATCAAGTATTCCTTTAGCTCCTCGAATGCCTTTTGACAATCACTGTTCCATTCAAATTTCTTACCTCCCTTGAAGCTTTGAAAAAATGGTAAGTACCTTCCCCCAGCATTAGAAATGAAGCGACCAAGAGCAGCTAATCTTCCTGTTAATTTCTTGACTTCTTTTACGTTTCTCAGTGCTGCCATTTCTTGAATTCCCTTTATTTTATCAGGATTAGCATCTATCCCTCTGTTAGAGACCATGAACCCGAGGAACTTTCCCAATGTCACCCCAAATGCACATTTGGTTGGATTGAGCTTCATTTTGTATCGTCTTAATACCTTGAAGACTTCTTCCAAGTCTTTTGTGTGATCACATGATTTTTTGCTTTTGACCAGCATGTCATCCACATATACTTTCATGTTCTTTCCAATTAAATTTTTGAATATGGAGTTTACCAGTCTTTGGTATGTTGCTTCTACATTCTTCAAGCCAAATGCCATTACTTTGTGGCAATATAAACCTTTGTCTGTGATGAAGGTCATTTTTGGCTAGTCGCGCTTGTTCATTTTTATCTTATTGTATCTAGAATAGGTGTCCATGAAGCTCATGCATTCGTGACTAATAGTTGCATCTGTGAGAAAATCGATCCTTGGTAAGGGATAGTCATCTTTAGAGCATGCCCTATTTAGATCTTTGAAATCAACACACATTCTCCATTTTTCGTTTGGTTTTTTTACCATGACAACATTGGCGACCCGTTCTGGGTACCAAATTTCTCTGATGAATTTTTCCTTGAGAAGCCTCTCTACTTCTTCTTGGATGGCCTCTTGTCTATCAAGGGCGAATGACCTCTTTTTTTGCTTGATTGGTTGAAAGGTCGGGTCCGTACTCAACTTATACTCGATTATTATTCAGTCTATACCTGGCATGTCCATAGCCGACCATACGAACAAGTTGAGATTCTTTTTTAGTAGGGAGATGAGCTGCTCACGCTCAATCCCTTGCAATGATGTGCCGATCATAAGCTACTTGGATTCATCCGCCTCTAATTGGTTTATGGTCATTAGTTCTTCAGCTGGTTCTCCTCTAAGACCTTCTTTCTCGGTCCTGTGATCTTCTACATCACTCAATGGTCGGGTATCTTTTAATGTATTGACGTAACACTTTCTTGACTCCCGTTGGTCGCCTTCGTATTCTCCAATCGATCCCTTTTTCGGTATGGATTTTCATTTTTAAGTGATAAGTGGATACGACCGCCTTAAGGTTGTTCAGGCTTGGTCATCCCAAAATTGCAGTGTAGACCGAAGGAATATCTACAGACAAAACATTGACCATAGTAGCCTTTTGGAGCTCGCCTGTGCCAGCTTGGATTTGAAGCTCGATCATGCCCTTTGGTTTGATTGGAGGGCTGAAGAAGCCATAAAGGGGGGTGTGCACCGGTCTTAATTTTTCCTCCTCGATCTCCATTTTCTTGAAAGCTTCCCAAAATATATTGTCTGTTGAGATTCCATTATCTACCAATACCCTTTCTACTGTGAAGGCTCCCACCATTATAGTTGTCACCATGGCATCCTCGTGGGGAAAATAGGCTCCTCTGAGGTCTTCATCTCCGAATGTGATGATTTGTTCGGTTCTTGCCCTATTAGACAAGGGTTCAGTATAGAATATACTTCTGGCATATGACTTTCTCGCTGATCTAGAATCGCCTCCACTGGATGGTCCCCCTGCTATTGTTGAGATCACGTAAGGAGCCGGGCTTTCTCGTGCTGCTGTTCCTTGAGCACTTTTCCTATATGGTGACCTAGGTCGTGGTCGCCTTTTTGCCTCTGGATCTTCTCAGTCCCTGTAATGTGACTTGTAATTGTTTTGGTGAGGCTTCCATTTGTCAATCCTTTTCTCTGGTCGTTGTCCATCATTCGGCTGGGTACCGGGTTGCTTTTCCAAGAACCTCTTTAGGTAGCCTCTTTTGATTAGATCCTCAATTGCATTCATAAGTTTACGGCAGTCCTCCATGGTACGGCCATGGTCTCTGTGGAATTCACAAAATTTTCATTGATTTCTGTTCTCCGATGAGCTTTTGATCTTCCTGAGTTCTTTCATCTTCCCCCTCTCCTCATGGGTAATGTGTACGAGTATGTGAGATCTTGGCTTGCTTAAGGCAGTATACTCATTCTGATCTTTCCTTGTCTCATTGAGTTCCCTGAATCTTCTTCTTCTATCCTCCTGCTGGTAGTTTCTCCTTTGATCTCTTGACATATTGGAGAGTTTGCGACCAGCCATAGCTTCTTTCGCATTAATATACTTTCGGATTTTTTCTCGTAACTAACCCAGTGTTCTTGGTTCCGATTTGGAGAGCAAGAAGGCTAATTTTTTGTCTTGAATCCCACTTTGTAAGGCCATGAGTTAGGGATCGAGGTCCTTGACCTCTAATTTCTCCAGGTTAAACCTGTGTACAAACTGTTGGATCGATTCCCCTGGTCTTTGCTTTAAGTTCATAAGGTTCTGTGACATCCTTCTATATATCTTGCTCCCGAAGTAGTCCAAGAACTTTCTGCTGAGTTGCTTGAAATTGTACACTGAACCTGGCTCCAAAGAAGAGAACCATGTGGCCACTGGTCCCTGGAGAGTTGTAGGGAAGATTTGGCATAGGAGGGCCTTGGTAGCACCATGCACCGTCATGACTGATTGGTAGGTCTGTAGATGCTCCCATGGATCTTTGGTTCCGTCGTACGGTCGAAATGTCGAGATCTTGAAACTTTCAGGAACATGTATCCGCATGATTTCTCTAGACAAGGGTGTTTCTCTGAACATCTCGAGCTCATCAGGTTCTTTCTCCATACCTATTGCTCACTCAATTTTGGCCTGTAGTTCTTGAAACCTCCGATCAAGGGATGCCTCTAACAGATTAGTTCGGTCATACCGTATCTTCTGGTCGGGGCTGGTGCATCCCATTTTGCAACCTTTTTTTATCTCCTCTCCTTGTCTTCATTGTCAGTCGGTGGGAATCTTTTGGTCCTATTCTGCGTTTCCTTTTCTTAGGGGAACTTTGCTTTTCGATGACAATCTTTCTGTTGATGAGGTGAGGAGCAATCTAGGCTTCTCTGACCGTCGGGTGCACAGCTATGCTCCCCTTCACTCTTTACAATCGAGCTTGAATGACTCTGGTGCATCATGGAGGTTTTCTTATGGTAACTCCCTTCTTCAGCTGGGGGTCTACTAATGTTCTTGGATGCTTCCCGAATTACCTCCGCCAGATTCCTTGTTCATGAAGCTCTCTGAGTTGTTCGGCGGTCACCATCTCCGGTGGTTCTTGATTCTTGGCCATTTTGGGCGGTTCTTGATGGTTCCTTCCATCTACCACGGCTGGATCTTGCTCTACTTCCTCCAGTATTACTTGCTGAGGATGAAAAGGAAGTGGATTAGAGGGTTTTTCCCCCTTTCCTGAACTTGCTTTCGTGATCTTCTGCATACTATCTTTCACTCTTCTTTTTGCTGGAAATGACTTCTCGTCGTTTCCCACAGACGGTGCCATTGTTAGTGCTGATCCTTGCTTCTCTGTTTAGGTCTTTGTGTCCTTCCTCCAGGTGAGCTGAGATCTACACACACAAGTTAAGCAACCAGCCTAGAGTTTCCTCTGGGTGGAAGACTCCGATGCTCAAGTCAGTCTCTAATCAAGATAAAACTAATCTTTCTTCTCAAAAGTGCATACCTGTTTCAAGGGTCTCATGCCCTTTATATAGTAATGTCCGGCTCTTTTGGGGCTAAGCTGTCCTTTCCACTTGGATTGGAACTATCTGTCCCACTTGGGGTTAACCTGTCTTTCTTTATAACGGCTAAATCAACCATGGTTCATCTCTGGTTGATTAACCACATCTGGTTTGGTTTACGAGGTGCCCCTAGAAAGGTGTGGAACCCTCTCTCTTTACTGTGTCCGTGCCATTTGGTCATGTGGTCGAGCCGTGTGGTCGGTGGTCGCATATGTTATGGTGGTCGTATATATTATGGTATATAACTGATCATCTTGCCAAGTCAGCTGCAAAAGACCGATCTTGATCTTCAATTACAATGATGGAGTAGTCTCCCAGTATTCTTGAGATGATCCAGGCAAGGGGTCTCGGAAGACAGCACTTTCGTTTGAAGTGGAATGGATTTTGTGTGAAATTTCTGGAAATTAGCTGAATTTTATTTGATAATTTGTTAGGCTGATGATC
>NW_024869730.1:0-5863 GCF_013358625.1 Macadamia integrifolia
GCTACGACCCTTCCCAACAGGGGTTAAGGTGTTGGGTTATCATTTGGGGGGAAGCAGTGGTCGCGGTTGTCGGGTCACTGTGGCAGTTAGACATAACGCCCGACGGGTCATGTAGGACAGCCGGCAACCCCGGTGGTACATTCAAGAGGGCCAATCGTATTGCTTTTAAATTGCTGGAGTCAGCACCTTTATTTTTAGTCATTTACATTTCTATTGAGAGCCGGTGGACGGCATTGTCTTTACTTTTCCAAGTACTGATGGTGGGCCTTCTCCGACAGCCCTATGGGCGTATCGCGGGAGGGAGTTCGCGGCTCGTACCCGGAGTATACGCGCACTGTGGTTGTAGTAGCACTAAAACCGAGGACTTAGTAATGTTGCTTAGGTGGATGTGATTTAAAATGTATAGCATGGCATGTAGTGCATATGATGTGTTGTGATGTGTGGACTGCTGTGTGGTCCATCTTTCTACTTACTGAGCTAGTGAGCTCATCCCACGTATACGCCCCTTTTTAGATAATTTTGCAGGTCATACATCTGAGGAGCACGGGGTGGGTCCCACAGTCGAGTTTCCTGAAGAGGACTGGTGGACCCCTGAGGAGTTAGAGCACGGCGCTGACTGCTTGTGCGAGAGCTGTGCTGCGGGACAGCAGTTCTGAGGCCGAGCTGAGCTCCACCTTTGAGGCCGTGCTGAGGTCCACTTCTGAGGCCGAGCTGAGCTCTTCTATGTGATGCCGAGCTGGGCAAGACCCTTGATGCCGAGCTGAGCTCCAGCCTTGATACCGAGTCGAGCTGTGTACTCTAATTGTTTTGGTGGATTTCCTTATGTACTTGATATTTGAATTTTATTCTTTTTGTGTATATATCATGCCTTCGGGCCTAAATGTATATAATTATTGTATCACTATCTGGGTATCAAGTATTATGGGATTATTCATAGGTAAAACTTAGTCTTCCGCTGATCTGATGAGTTTATATTAGTTGTGTGTATGTTGTGGTGGAATACAGTATCTGATGATCCTGGCAGGTTTGGGTTAACTGGTGTAAACTCGGTCATTGGCCCGGTTCAGCGTGAACGGGGTGTGACACCATTCTTGGTCGGGAATTTCATCTTGAGATGGGGAGTGGAGACGACAGCCTTTAATAGGTTCAATCTGACCCTTCCTAGTATGACATTGTATGCCGATGTAATGCCCACCACCAGGAAGTTGATCATGACCGTCGCCTGGCAATCTCCGGTGCCAGCTCTTACCGGCAACTCAATCGACCCTTCCACCTTCACCGGGATGCCGGAGAATCCCTGCAACGGGTGTTCGACCTTCTTTAACTTTCCCTCGTCTAGGTCCATCTTCCGGAAAGCTTCAAGGAACAGGATATCAGCTGAACTGCCGTTATCCACTAAGACCCTCTTCACTTTGCAATCCGCTATGGTCATGGTGATAACCAAGGCATCGTCATGCGGGGTATGTACCCCTTCCAGATCATCATCTGAGAAGGAGATAACCGTCCCCGTCTTCACCTTCTTGTTCGGCCATTCTGCCATATGTACGCTTCTTGCGTAGGCCTTCGCCTTCCTGGCAGAGACTAAACTCTCTCCAACGGCTGGGCCTCCACAGATGGTCGCTATAACTCTAGTTGGGCTCTTATTCTCATCTCGGAGGCGACGCTCAGCTTCCTCGGGTGTCTGGTTCCTTCGCCGTTCCTGATTGCCTCTGCGGGTGAGCCCCCCTCTCTCATAGCGACCTCCGCCATCTCTCCGACGGTTATCCCTCTGGCCATTGCCGTCTGGGGCCACCTCCTTTTCCAAGTCTACTAATCGGCCTAGGTATCCCCTTCGGATCATTCCTTCTATCTCCCCCTTGAGATGCCAACAGTCCTCGGTATCATGACAATGGTCTCTGTGGAAGTGGCAATATCTGTCCATATTGCGTCTCTCAGGGTGTCGTCCCATCTTTCCTGGCCACTTCATGGCTCTGGCATCTGGGGAATCTTTTATCTGCATTAGTACCTCTGTTCGCCTTCGATTCAGGGGTGCGTACTTCTCAAACTTCCTTGGTGGACTGGGGGCCCGACTGTGTTCAGACTTTCGTCTTTTGCCTTTTTCAGAGGGTTTATCATCAACCCTTGACAACCTCTTTCTCGCCTCCTTCCTTTCGGCTTCTTCATCGGCCTGGAGGGTTTCTTCCATCTGGATGTACTTATCGCATCGTGCCCTCAGCTCGGTCAGATTCCTAGGTGTGTGCTTCGCTAGGGACTTCTTCAACTCCTTGTCCTTGACGCCTCCTAACAGGGCTATGAACTCCTCCTTTGGGTCTAGGCCTCTGATTGTGATCTTCTCTTGTTGGAATCGCTTCATGTAGTTCCGCAGCGATTCCCCTTCTTGTTGCTTGACGTTGGTCAGGTTCAACGTGGTCTACTGAAGGGGCTGGCTACTAGAGAATCCCTTCACGAAGAAGTAGCTCAGGTCGCTGAAGATGTGGATCGATTTCGTCGGCAGTCGGTTGTACCATAGCCTCGCCGCTCCTCTGAAAGTCAATGGAAGGGCACGACACATGATGTTTTCCGAGACCCGATGGAATTGCATGGCGACCTTAAAGCCTTCCAGGTGATCGACGGGGTCCCCTAACCCGTCATAAGTGTCATACTTGGGTAGACGAAAGCCGATCGAGAGCGGGTCCCTCATGACCTTGTCAGCTAGGGCCGTGTCATTGGTGAGGTCCGGCTTTCGATTTCCCGTCTGGTTTTCTGCCACCTTCCTGATCTCATCCTTCAGGTCTAGGATCATCCGCTTTAATCCCGAGTCCTCGGGCCTCTGTTTGTCTCCTTGATGCGGATCCCCATGGGGGTCTCTGGCTGCGCGTTGCGTCCTACCTCGGGGCGCGGGACTCTCCCTCGCTCGGTTTCGAGGGTTACGATCGGCCCTTGTCGATCCTGTACTGCTCCGGTCTTCATCTCGAGCTCTCTCAAACTGGACGTGGGGACCTGGGGGTGCTCCGCCGGTCTTATGAGAGACAGCTTTGGAGACCTCCCTCATAGTCTCGACCATCCGGTTATATTTGTCCTGGAGGTCTTCGAATTGCTGCCTCGTCACGTACTCCTGGGCTGCAGGAGGCTGATGATCACTACCTTCACGTACTGAATATCCAGCCGAACGCTGGTACCTGACGGACACTTCCCGGTCGTCATTGCCCCTTTCTCGTCCTATCTCCGCCGAGGGAGGAAGCTCCCCTGAAGGTTCTTCCCCCATGTCCATGTTGGACATCGCTCTTGTCCTCTTGCGGTTGTAGGTTCTCCCCACCATTACCGTCGTTCCCACAGACGGCGCCAATCTGTTGCTGCCAAAAAACCCCGCTAGTTGGTCCTGCACAAGCACAGACGGTGACAGCCCAGAGCTTTGTCCGGGGTTAGTCCTCCGATGCTCAAGTTAGGGTCGGCCGCACAGTTTTCAGTAAGGGAGTAATGGTGAGGGTCTGAGAGCTTACCTTCTTCTTTCCTCTCGGCCTCCTTATATCCTTCTTCGGGGCTAGGGTTTCTTTTCTGTCTTTTCCTCTGTCCTTCTCCCATACGACCATCATTCTTGTGGGGAATATTCCCCTCATGCAAACGACGTGATCGAGCGTGATTGAATTCTTGGAATCTTTATCTAGTGGAGGACACGTGTCTCAGGGGCGACACGTGTCATTTACCCACCGAGAGATCAATTTTGGTTGTATCAGTGCTATAAGAACAAATTTAAGTTACAAGTTCCTCATGTATAGATACAAGCAAATCCAAAGAGAAATTTCCAAGTCTCTGTCTAATTTTTTTCTTATCACTAGGCATGGGAACTCTTAAAACAGATTATTTTTTAGGCATATATTTTGATACGGTATTATTTTTTTAAAATAGGCATTATGTAAGCTGGTGGCTGCAACCTGCGTTTTGATTGTCCCTGAGGTCTGCATCCGAATGATAACATCTTTGAGGATACATGTTGGAGCTTAGGAGAGAATCAAGTCAATTTCCTTGGAATGGGTGGACTCTGGAAATCGGTCAGGCCATACAAATTAAATATACCTATCTTTGATATAGGAATCGTCTTGGGATCTGAATCATGGTTTATGATATTAGTTAGTTATTTTATATTTCTAGACATCATTGTCTAACAGAGTTCAGAAATGGGAACCATGGTTTATAATATTGGAATCGTCTTGGGATCGAGCAGGGCCAATGCTGATATAATTCCGATCTAGATCGGTTTATGTTGGCCAAAAATACCCCCTAGTTTAAAGAAATCTTTTTCTTTTTTATTTTTTATTTTTTATTTTTTATTTTTATAATCTTCTTACCCTTCGTTTGTACCAATCTAGTGATACGGTATTGGTCAAAATTCAGGATCGGACAAAGCCGATACCAACCAATTCATGCTGATTCAATCCAATTAGATTCCTCAAACCGTGATCTAAATGTATCTGCAACATATGAAACAAATGAAACACAGTAATTACTTTCCTTTATTATTATGTGCAGAATTTATTTCTACACTCCATACTTTAAATCATTAGATTTAATGCACAATTACCTCATCTTCCCTGCATAAGTTAGCTAACGTACTTTTCAATTCTTCTAGTTTGGACCCTATATCCATTCTTTGCTCACTACCCGATATTTATGTATGTTGTTGTTGTTTACATTCACGTAATTACATTCATTCATGTAGCTGAAGGACATCTGAGTCTCAGTTTTCAGTCTTGCGATGGAGCTGCTGAAAAAAGATCCCAGCAAGCCGTTTAGTGTTGTTTCCATAACAGGTATGGGTGGATTGGGTAAAACCACCCTTGTTAAAAAAAATACGGAAGATTTGATTTGAAAAGGCACTGTAAAGCCTGGTTGCATTTGTCCAAAAGATATAAAATGAAAGGCATTTTGTTGAACATCATCAAACAAGTCGAATCGCTTGAGGTAAAAGAAAAAGTAAACCTAGGGCCCAGAGGCTCCCGGTTTGTACATGGCGCGGGGTCATGTACGAGCCCAGGGGCTATTCAGTCGGCCTAAAGTTGAATACCCCTCTTGTCTCCAAAAAAAAAAACGTGAACCTATCGGCAATGGACTTTGAGCAACAGTAGCATCTTCTCTTTCAGAGCAGCAGCAACAATAATTGTGCTTAACTAAATCAATAGCAGGAATATATGCCAGGTCTTCAATCCAAGCATCAGCAGCACTGCAGCGCACATTGTTGATTGTCGCCTGGGACTTGCAGCGATGACTGACGTTGTTGGATGGGCTAAGAACGGCAAAGTATAAGGAATCCTTTTCCTTAAAATTGATCAGATCCTCTATCTTCAGTCCTCACTCCTCACTTCACACTTCTCACTCAATATATGCTCGTTTTCTTTTCTTTTTGAAATCCCCAAACATATTTCTAGTTCCCGCGCACACAACAAGACTTAAAATAATAAAATTAGTTGCCGACTTCTATTTTTAAATCGGACAACATAAAAACGAGGACGTGTGTTTGAAATCCCAATTTTTCGGATGGTAGAAATTCTGTCTCAAATATATTTATAAGAGACAGAAAAAAACCGTCTCATATATTAAATTTATTCTGGAAATAGAGAGGAAAATATACCTTCCCAAATTTTTGGGACAACAATATGTCCGTCTCCAATAAGGGGTTACAAATCTGTCATTAGATTTCCCAAACGTTTTTTTGTTTTAAATCTAATTACACACTCTCCAAAAAAATGGGTTCTGAATACTATCCCTTCTTACTGCCTTACAATTCAACCAACTTGGCACAATGCTCTTCACATTGTCTTTTAAATTTATGAGTTATATCATGTCATATTAGATGTTCAGGGTACTTGACATATTAGATGTTCCAACA
>NW_024869731.1:0-35362 GCF_013358625.1 Macadamia integrifolia
TTTGATTCCCCAAGTTGTTGCTAAGAACTAGTTTCTAGGACTACCTTCAACCACAAATTTCATATTTGAACATTTCAACTTCACTTCTAAAATTATGGCTTCCAAAATCTTATGAGTAGCTCGGATTTTTTATTTGAAAATCCTAAAGTTTCTTTCCTTCCAAATGTGTTGTATTGTGGCACAGAAAGCTTACTTTCTAGCTAATCTGAGAGGATCATTATTATGAAATTCATTTTTTACCCACAATGCAATTTCCATTACACTATCAGACTTCTTCCTATTTTGACTGCATAATAAAGCAACCTTCCCCCATATAGCATATGTAAATTGACATTCAAAGAATAGATGATTTTTACTTTCCATACCTGCCCAATAGAAAATGCATTGAGGATTAATGTTCATCCTCCTCTTGATGAGCTGGTCTCCTATTGGTAGAGCATCAACTAAACATCTCTAAGTTGTGAATGAATGACGAGGTAGGTTACCTTCAAACCAAACAGATTTCTTCTAGCTAACCTTTCTCACTTTTCTCCTCACTATCTCCTATATTGATTTAGTAGTAAACAGGCCTGTAGGGTCTCCTTTCCATACCACCAAGTCCTCTTCATCATAGTGAATGGTTAGGGTTAGATGCGAATTGTTAGGTTTTTAATTTCAATTTCCAATTTCCCTAGTTGTGTTGGTTAGGATGTTCTATTAGATGCATTTGTTTTAGGTCGGTAGTTAGAATTAGATCACAATCAATCAATCTATATACTTTTGCATTACTAAAAGAAGCCAAAAATAAAGGGGTTGCTCTTCTTGTGTTTGACCCGTTGCTACATAGATCCATACGCTTGCTGTTACTTTTAAATCTCAAACACACTGCATTGTGATAGTTCTCGTACACATGATAAAGCTTCATATGTAGAGCTGATAAGGGATAGGATGGGGGTGCCTATTATTGCTTTTGCTGGTTTGGGAGAAGCTACAAACATTTTGTATCTGGAATTATTTACCATTCTTAGAGGAATTACCATATGTGTGGAAAAGAACATTACCTAGATTTCTATTCGGTCAGACTCTAACTTGGTTCTTGTTAAATGGTATGTTAGAAGGGCCTTGGCAATCTAGGGTGATTAAAAGTAAGATCTTGAAAAGTTCTAAATCATTGGCAGGGATGGAGTTCAAGCATGTATGGAGAGAGGGGAATAAGCCAGCTAACTTTCTGGAAGCATATATAGCCCAAGAACAGACCGTTATTTTGGCTTAGGAATTTCAATTGGAGTTGAACAGTTTAGTGAAAGAGGATTCTGCTCTCAAGGTCTATTACAGAATGTAATCTTTCTTTTTTATCTCTCCTTTTGTAATGCAGGCCTATCCTATGTGGTCTCAATCCTTTCTTCTGGTAAGCCCAAAGAAGGAGATTGAGGTGGCCTTACTTGTATATTCTTTTTTTCTTAATACATACACATCATTTAATACAAAAAAAAAAAAAAAAAAAGAAACAAACCTAGAACCCATAACCTTGAACCCACAACCATTACATAAACCTAGAATACTAAACCAAGATCCTAGAGCCCAGAACCCTGAACCTTGAACCCAAATCCCAAAACACAGATCTGAAACATTAACCTAGAACCCTAAAAGAAAAACCAAGAACTTTCTACTCCTAGACATTTCAGAATATTCAAAAATAAAGTGAAGACAAGGACCCAAATCCTATCTACTATTGTTGAAGATGTCAAAGAGAAATGTGTGAAAATTCATTTCTTAGGACTTTCTACTCCTAGAAATCCCTTCTTAGTGGAAAAATGGAAGATTGACATGAAGTGGATAGTGAAGGTCCCAAGGGCTTGCTTTTGGTTTAGTCCACCAAACTCTATGATAGCCTTGCACTGTGATGGATCCTTAAATCTGGATGAGAGTTATTATGGAGGCATCATCACGGACAACAAAGGAGACCCCATTTTAGCCTATGCTGGCATTGAGGAGGTTGCGTTAGTCCTCCACATGGAGTTATTAGCTATCCTTAGAGGCAGTATTTTATGTATTGAGAAGAATTTCTCAAAGGTTTCAATCAAGTTAGACTCAAAGCTTGCAATGGATATGTTGAATGGAGTGATCCAAGCTCCTTAGTATACTCAAATTATTAAGAGAAGAATCTTACAGTTGATTGAATCTTTTGACTTAAGGGAGTTCAAGTATGTTTGGAGGGAATTAAACAAGCCAGCAGACTATGGCTTCTCTTGGACCTCCAAGTGAAAATCTTTGTGGAAGAGGATGCAGCCCGCATGGTGTATTACAGAGTCTAAAGTTCTTTCCCTATGATTATTGTATTTTACTTTTTGTTAGCAGTGCATGTCGTGCTATGCTATGAATTCCATAACTTTTCTCTAGGTCTGTCCTAAGATGGTTAAGGGAGTTGCCTCTTTTATGTACTCTTTTTTCCCTTTTTCAATACAAATATACCACTTATTGGAAAAAAAAAAAACCCCAAAACCATGACCACTCTAGAATCTTGAACCCTGAACACAAAAAGTAAAACCCAGAACCCTAAACATAGAGTCCATAACCAAAAACCCAGTACCTTGAACCCTGAACACAAAACCTAGATCATTGTACCCATAACCAAGAAACTTAAAACCAAAACCATGAACCCAGAACACATAACCCTTAAACCATAACGGAGAACCCATATCCCAGAACCAAGAACCTAGAACCCAGAACCTTGAACCCAAAAACAAGAACCCAATACCCCGATCCTACACCCAAAACGCAGGACACATAACCCAAAAGCTAGAACCCAGATCCCTGAAACCAAAACACAGAACCCAGAACCCTAGTCATTAAACCCAGAACCATGAAACCAAAACACAGAACCCTGAATCTTCAGAATCAGGCATATGAAGATGGCATTTATTGAATGAGGCATCTAGGACTTCCTAAAAAATCATTTCACTGCCAAGGATAGATCTTCTCCAATCAAATCCCAAGATGTCTTGAAGAACCTAGCACTAAACCCATCCAGACCAGGAGCCTTGTAGTCTTTCATTGAAAACACCATTTTTCTTATCTCCTCATTTGAAACATTATGCTTTAAGCCTTCTTGCTGAACCATGGATAGCACCCCATAAAAGGAACGCTAACAGAACAATATCCTTCATCCACCCAATCATGCCCAAACAACCCCATATAGAAGTCCACATCTTCCTTCTTTATGAGAGTTGGATCATCTTCCACTCTCCCATCTCTTCCTTTAATTTCCAAACTATTGTTCCTGTGTTGCCTACATTTCATGGCCTTATGAAAATTAGAGTTATTTCCATCCCCCAATTGAAGCCATTTAACTCGAGGTTTATCCTTCAGAAACTTCTCCTCCACTTAACAACAACTGTCCAGTGCAGTTGGTGAGCTGTGGTGTGCAAAAATCCCATGCTCACTAGGACGTCTCGAGTTCGAGTCTCTTGGCTGTTACCTACTTCCCTCCCTACCTATATATAAAAAAAAAACTTCTCCTCCACTCTTAGCTTCTCCCACAACTTCCCTTTGGCTTCTTTTTTCCAACACTACTAGAGCTGGATCATCCTGAGGAAAGTTGTGATTGTATCTGAATCAACTCCAAAGTAGCCTCCTTGACAATCAAAAAAACATCCCCAAACTGATTCTTATTCCAAACTTTGAGCTCCTTCTTCACATTTCTAAGAGGGGTTGCAAACTTTAGAAGAGAATTGAAAGCCTCATTTACAGGTTGACCCACCCCCTCTCCACCACTTCTCCATATTCCTCATGATCTATCCAAGCATAAAAAAATCGAAAAGGCTTCGGCCCAAAATTTCTTTCTTCCAACACTGTGAGACAAATAGGACTATGAGCTGAGATTCTTGGACACATAAAGTTTGCCTCAAAGCACTTGAACTCACCCACCCAAGTATTGCTTGCTAACACCCTGTCAAGCTTGTAGCAAATTCTATCATTCCCTACTTTACCATTACTCCAGGTATATTTGTCCCCTTTCCACTTCAAATTCTTCTAACACAACCCATGAACTAGGAATACCTTGTGAAATACAAATTAGGTCCCTCCACATATCCCTTCTTTCCTCATATTATTATAAGCAAGAATGGCTGTATAGAAATACTCCACCCCCGTACCAATAATATTACCTTCAAATGAATCAATTGACTGCTCTTGAACACCTCCTCCACTTTAAGAAGGTTGGAATCCCACCTTACCCAAATTTGAGGGGTAGAATCCCTAGAACCATTGTGCACAAAATTCCATCCCTGCTTCAAGCCTGAAAAAATAGACAATATATTCTAGTATCTGACCTTAGTCTCTACCAAGATTCCCATCTTAACCTTATTTTCAGCTAGCATATTTTTCACTCTTTGTTTTTTAGGGGCATTAAGGGCCCTCACATTCCAGCAGAGAGTAGTCATAACAAAGGTAACCTATGACCACTCCCACTAACCTTCTTGTTTCCCCACCTTTCATCAACTCCCTATCCTACTGTATGCAAATTCCTATTCACCACAATATGTTGGTTGCAAGGAGACAGTGTTTGCTCGAGGCCCTTTCTTTTTGGGTCAGAGACATTTTTTTTTAATTTTTTTTGTTAAGTGATGTGAATGTATTAAGTAAAGAAAGAATATACAAAGTAAGGCAGCTTTATTCTCCTTCTATGGATAGACCAAAAGAAAGGAAAAAACATAGTCCTTGATACCAAGTAGGATAGGCCCTGGATTACAAATGAAAACAAAAAAGAAAATTATAATCTGTAATAGATCTTAAATTCAGAATCATCTCTTACTAAATTATTTAGCTCATCTGGAAAATCTTGAGCCTGAATAATAATCTCTCCTTGACCAGTTGTATAAGAGGCCATAAAATCAGCTGAATTATTTATCTCCCTCCAAACATGCTTGAATTCCTTCTTTTCCAAAGATTTTGAGATATTAGGATTTCACTTTTAATGACTCTAGTTTGCCAAGGCCCTTCTATCACACCATTTAACATATCAATGGCCAATTTCAAATCTGATCTAATTGGTACCTCCATGATATTCCTTCCCACACAAATCTGAGGGTAGCCTGTAATTCCAACCACAATATACTTGTAACATCTCCCATTTCCACATAAGCTACAATGGGCTTCCCCATTCTATGTCTGATCAGCCCTCCATAGGATGCTCTATCATATGTAAGGGCCTATCACAATGCAATGCTACCATGCTCTCAGGTGGCTGGAACCAGCAACAAGCTCTAGGAATCACTATTTTCCAAGTGACTTTGGTTCCCCAACTTGTTACTAAGAACTGGTTTCAAGGGTTGCATTCAGCCATAAAGTTCATAGTAAAGCATTTCAACTTCACTTCTATAATTATGGCTTTCATAATCTGTAGAGTAGTTCAGATTTTTTATTTGAAAATCCTAAAGTTTCTTTCCTGCCATATGTGTTGACTGTGGCCCAAAAAGATAACTTTCCAACTACTCTAAGAGGATCATTATCATGAAATTCATTTTTTACCCATAATGCAATTTTCATAACACTATCAGATTTCTTCCCATTTTGATTGCATAATAGAGCAACCTTCACCATATAGCATATGTAAACTGACATTCAAAGAATAGATGATTTCCACTTTCCATACCTGTCCAACAAAAAATGCATTGAGGACTAATGTTCATCCTCTTCTTGATGAGCTGGTCTTTTTTTGGTAGAGCATCAACTGAGCATCTCCAAGTTGAGAATGAATGCTGAGGTATGTTGCCTTCAAACCAAACATATTTCTTCTAGCTAACCTTTCTCTCTTTCCTCCTCACTATCTCCCATGCTGATTTAGTTGTAAACACACCTGTAGGATCTCCTTTCCATACCACCAAGTCCTCTTCATCATAGTGAAGTTTAGGAATAGTTTGAAGACTTCACCAAGCTTTTATAAGATCAAGAGTAGTAGCAGGAGTGGGCAGTCATTCACCATTCCTTATGATTTCTTCAATTGTAGCAAGATGAGATAAACTAGAATCATATCTTATTCTTTCACCAAATCTCTTAATAAGAATATCCTTTGGATGCCAATAATCTATCCGTAGTTTAGTGGATCTTCCATTGCCTATACTGTGCATGATGACATTTTCCACTTTGTCCCTATATTTCAGAATCTTCGTCCACATCCAAGAAGCTTCACTTTTAGCCTTCATAGTCCAAATGGTCTCCTTCTTCAGATACCTCTTGTAGATCCAATTCACCCATATGCTCTTCCTATGAGAAGCAATCCACCATATTTGCTTCATAATAACAGCAACATTCATGTCTTTCACTCTTTTCGTCCCTAAACTCCCCTCCTCCTTAGGCTTACATACAACATCCCAAGAAATAACGTGTCTTCCTTTCCAAAGAGGGATCAGACCATAAAAATTTGAAAACATAGACTCCATCTTTGCTATAAAATTACATGGCAAATTGAGGAGATCAACTGCAGCCTTCCAGCATATGAGAGAAACCTTGCCTTCCAACCTTCAAGCTTCTTCCTGATCAGATACAGTATTCGGTTACAGTCTCCAATGGATACCCTTCAACAAGAGGAACCCTAAGGTACCTTGATTGGTAACTTGATTTCCTTAAAGCTCGTTAATTTCAAAAGTTGCATACTACTAGTTTGATTAAGGCCCCCAAAAATAATAGAGGACTTATGTGAACCCGAGCGAGCTGAGTCGGGTATCCTATAGAACATGATGGCAAGGGAGACTCTAAACTTGGATTGGCTAGACGAGTTAGATTCGGTGTCTAGTGAAGTCCGCTTGTCGAAGCCGTGCACTTGCACGTATCATAAGGCCATGTACGCATAATAAAGGTACATAGTAGTATTTTATGTCGACTACGCATTTGGGTCAGTTATCGAGAGTGAAATACATGTCAGGACTAAGCCCCGTCAAAATCTTAAATTAATCGACTAAGTTTTGGTCGACTGGTGGGTGGTCATAGTGGGTTGAACGCACCTGTGTCACCTAGCAGTCTGGTCATTAGATATTTTGACCCAGGTATATATAGCATTTATTACTTTTCTTTCCCCTCATTTATTGTTTTAAACGGTGGGTGAGAAAAGTAAAGAAGAGAGAGAAAAGAAAGAAAGAGAAGGGACAGAGGAAGAAAAAGGAAAGAAGAAGCTCATTGTGCGATGCCGAGGTTGAATCTTTTGATTTCAACATTGGATTAGTGATCCTCATCTCATGATCTTCGATTTGAAGTGAGTAAAGTCTATATTTCTTAAACCCCCAAGAAACCCTAAGTGAAATCCTTCGATTTAGGTAAGAATCTTTTAGATATTGTTAATCCTACTTGAGATGATAAAGCTAAGGTTTAATGAAGGACCTATATGTTGTTTTAAAAGGTTTTAGAGGAAGAAATTATGAGATTTTAGAAGCATTTGTTGATCTCTTGGGCTAGAGAAGAGATTTGGGGTTTTTGAAGTGCTCTTGAGCAAAGAGGTAAAATTCGAGCTTAAAACTTTAAATCGGTCCTAGATCTATGTTAAAATGACAATATGAGACCTTAGATTGGTGAAAAACGTGGTCAAATCGACCCTTGGTGGTTTTCCCAAGGTGGGATGAAAAATGAAAGTGAACAATAAAATCTCGATTCTAAGTGGTAGGTGCATGAAAATGGTCAGACCCACAAATTCAAAGGCGGCCTGTCCTGGATGGGCTGCTGGCTTGTTCACCGAATAAGACCGATGGGCACCTGGTTCACCATTCCTAACCCATTTGTCCTTACAGGGCCCCAGAGTCGAACGGTGGTTAGGACCAACGGGTACCTTACCCGTTGGTTGACCTACCAATCTAATCCTTCGGGTTTTTATTGGGCCCAAATTTGTCAAGTAACCCTCCTTTGATGATTCTAAATGTGTTGGGATCATCGTACATTGTTGGTTTTGAGCCTAATGTAGAGGTGTACTAAAATCAACTTTTTTATGATAGGTTTTACTAGAAACTCATGTCATCACACGCCGGATCTTCTTCGTACCAAGGGTGATCATTGTACACAATTAGGTAAGTGGGAAGAGGACATTGACTTTATTTTTAGAGTGTTTTTACATCATTCCTTTATTGTTGTAGACTAGCCATTTCGTCATTTCATTACTGTGTGCAGCCTAGTCATTCATGAATTCCATTTGCATGCATTGACATGTGCATTATAAAATTCATTTATGACTTAATATGCTGATATCTTTAATTGTTAAATGCTTATTCTTGCTTTGAGTTATGAGATGGATGACTTTAAATTATTGAATATGATGCATTGCTAAACTAGATGCTATGTCAGCTTGGAAACAAATGCATTGGTGGCCCATGAAATGGGATGCAGTGGCACTATGCAGTCATACTATCTCATATAGGAGTATGCGGTTAGGAATGACATATCCCTGTGCTATGACCCTTCCCAACAGGGTTTAGGCGTTGGGTATATCACTGGGGGGAAGCCCGAGGTTGTGTACCAACGGTGGTGGTTAGAAGTAAGTCCGATCGATTACTAGGACAGTCGACAACTTTGGTGATATAATCAGAGGGCCAATCGTACTACTTTTAATTTAATATAGGGAAAGGCCCGTTTTACTTTGATGCAGGGCTGCCCATTTGGGATTTTCGATGGGGCTCGGCCTTAATATGTATTTTGCCCCTGATAATAGATTAATACGTATACTTGACATAAAATACAGCTATGTACCTTTATTATGCGTACATGGCCTCATGATACATGCAAGTGCACGGCTGCTTGGGTATGCGAACTTTACTAGGCACTGACTCCAACTCATTTGAACAACCCGAGTTCAAAGTCACCCTTGCCACCATACCCCATAAAGTACCCACCGTGGCTTGCTAGGGTTCAGGTCCTACAAGACCAAACTGAACCAACTGGGAAATTAGACCGAGTTTGGAAGGTAGGGTTTCACATTTACCCCCCTTTTTGAAATTTTCATCTTTGAATTTATAGTACCTTGTTGTCCAAAAAGATGAGGATACTTGGCTTGGATGTCATCCTCTTTCTCCTAAGATGCTTCCTTAAGCAAATGATTGGCCCATCGATCTTTCACAAAGGCGATAGAGCCATTGCGAAGAGTCTTTATCTTTCGATCTAAGATTTTAGCGGGCTGCTCTTCTTAGGTCATATCAGCTTCTAGACATTCAGGTTCCATGGGTAGCACATGTGATGGATCATGGATGTACTGCTTCAGCATAGATCCATGAAACACATTGTGAACATTGCTGAGAGAAGGCGGAAGAGTCAACATATAAGCTACGGAGCCAACTCGAGCCAAGATCTCAAATGGGTCATTATACCTCAGACTTAACTTACCCCTTTTGTGGAATCTGTGCAAACCTTTGGTAGGAGAGATTTTGAGGAACACTTTCTCCCCCTCTTGGAATTCAATGTCCTTCCTGTGGTTGTTCACATAGCTCTTTTAGCATGATTGGGCTACTTTAATCCTTTCCCGAATGACATCAACATTGTCACACGTCATATAATGCTATATAATGCTTCATAACAATGTCCTTCTGGTCTAAGCATCCGTCGCTCACCTACTTCATCCCAATATGGGGCCATTCTGCACTTTCTGCTATATAATGCTTCATACGGAGCCATCATAATGGTAGTTTGATGGTTGTTATTATAAGTAAACTCATGAGAGGTATATATTCTCCCAACTGCCACATATCTCTATTGCATAGGCCCTAAGCATATCTTCCATTATTTGTATAGTTCGCTCTGACTGCCCATCGATTTGTGGATGAAAAGCAGTACTCAAATGCACCTGTGTCCCCAAAGCTTGTTGGAGACTCTTTTAAAATCTAGATGTGAATCTCGGGTCTCTATCTAACACAATGCTTACTAGTACTCCATGTAAACAAACTATGTTATCCATATAGAGTTGGGCTAATTTGTTCATGGAGTAATTGGTCCTGATTGGAATAAAATGAGCGGTCTTGGTAAGCCTGTCAACTACCACCCAAATTGCATCCATTCCCTCTGGTGTACGGGGTAATCCTGTGATAAAATCCATGGTGATCTTGTCCCACTTCTACTGCAATACGGGGGAGTGGCTGCAAGGTACCATATGGTCGATGCCTTTCTGGCTTGACCTTCTGTTTGACACACAAGACATTTTGCTACATACAAGGCAATAGTGGTCTTCATTGCTGGCCACCAATAACTTTATTTAAGATCCTTATACATCTTTGTACTTCCAAGATGAAGTGAGTATTCAGAATTGTATGCTTTCTTCACAATCTTATCCTGTATCTCCATGTCATCAGGCACACATAGCCTATCCTAAAATAGTAATGCCCTATCATTGTCTATTGTGAAGTCAAGGTCATTCATTGTCTGCTCTTGAATTTGCAGCGTGATCCTTCGCAGCTCAAGATCCCATGATTGTTTTACTATCGCCTCTTGTCTGATGGATGGATGTACCTGTAAGGCTGACAAGGATATAGTCAACTGCTTAAAATCATCTAACTGATGTTCTAGCTCCAAGGTTGCTCCCTCATATAGAAGGATTTCATCCATTAACACTGCCTCTTGTATTAGTTGTGGACTAACAGCTAAGTACAAAAGCGATACAGTCTGAGCCTTTCGACTTAGAGCATCAGTCATCATATTAGCCTTGCCCGGGTGATACCGAATATCACAATCATAGTCCTTCATAAGCTCAAGCCATCTTCTCTGCCTCATATTTAAATATCGCTGGGTGAAGAAGTATTTAAGGCTTTTGTGATCATTGTATATTTCACACTTCTCCCCATACAGGTAATGACGCCAGATCTTTATGGCAATGATGACTGCTACTATTCTAAGTCATAAGTGGGGTAGCTCTTCTCATACTCTTTGAGTTGCTTGGATGCATATGCTACCACCTTGCCGTGTTGCATGAGAACACAACCCAACCCTATCTTGGATGCATCAGTATAGACTGTCATCCCACCCGTACCATTTGGAAGGGTTAATACAGGAGCTGACACTAATCGTTTCTTTAGCTCTAGGAAGCTGTTTTCACACTCCTTTGATCATTCAAACTTTACAACTTTCCTGGTCAACTTAGTCATCAGTGCTGAAATTCGAAAAAAATGTTCGATAAAGTGCCAGTAGGAGCCTGCCAAGCCCAAGAAGCTTCTGATCTCTGTTACATTCTTAGGTGCTTCCCACTCTATTACAACTTTTATTTTTTTGGGTCCACCTTGACCCAATTCTCAGACACCACATGTCCTAGGAATCCTCTTGCTTGAGCCAAAATTCACATTTGCTGAATTTGACATAGGGGACCGATTAGGCAATGCCACTACTGGGGACCGATTAGGCAATGCCACTACTTCAATACTAGCTTCAGCCTCTTCAGCTGTTAGGGCATACATCCTTCCCTGAGGTTGGTTTCCCTAAGTCGATGCAGGTCTTGCATAGGGGACCGATTAGGCAATGCCACTACTGGGTACCAACAATCCTTGGTTAAGTGCCCGTATGAATGACAATTATAGCATCGGTTCAGTGGTGCCTGAATCGAAACAAGAGCTCTCTCTACTATTCCTGGTGCAACTAGAGGATGAGAGGGTCTTGGAGCCATAGGTATCATATTAGTGTTAGGGAGAAAAGATGTAGTGCCCGATCCACTGGTCAATCAGGAAGGATAACCCGACGGCCTGTAGGGCTGCCTATAGGTGGGATTGTAGGAGTATGATCCACAAAAGCTCTTACTTGGGCCACCCGAATCAGCGTATGGGTTTTCCCTCTTCACACTCCCAGTGTAAGGGATGGCTCTCCCTTTTGCTTGTCTTCCATTGTCTTGGATTTTTGCACAATCTGTGCATATTCAATTAAGTCCAATACCTCTAGCACTGTACCAATAGATGTCTTCAGCCCCTTAAAAAATTTCAAGGCTTTTTTCTCAGTTGTCCTCATATAGTGACGAGCAAAATAGAACAAACTTTCAAACTGTTGCTGATATTCACAGGTCTGCTTCATTGAGTAAGTGCCATAAATTTTGCCTCTTTGTGATCTGTGAAGCTTTTTGGATTGTTCCCAAGTAGGCTCAGGATTAGTTGCCATCAATAGAGGCTTGCAAACTTTCCACCAAGAATTAGCTTCATTTCTAGGTTGCAACCCAGCACATATAAGCTTCTATGCCTCTGTACACTCTACTATGTCAAATACTTTCTTTAACTCTTGGATCCACTGGTCCGGTTCCAATGGGTCATTACCCACCTTGGTGAAAATGGGTGGTATGTACTTCTTAAAAGATTCCACTACCTTCACAGTAGTAGTGGCTGGTGGATGATAAGTTGGATAGTATGGATAGAGTGGAGGCATCATGAATGACAGAGTGCCATATGGTGGAACTGAAGGGGTACCTCCTGGTTGATCTTGAGGTGTAACCTCAGGTGGTGTTCCTCCAAGTTGTATTCCAACTCCTGACCCCACTGGAGAGTCCTGAGGAGTAACCCCTTTAGGAGGCTGACCCTATAGAGTAGGGTTCAAGTATTGTTGCAGAGCAGCCATAAAGATTTGTTATTGCTAAAGCAATTGCTACTGAAAAGCCCCTTACGACTATTGTATAAGTGTTGCCACATCACCAGGAGTGATGACATGGGGGACCCAGGATTTCGTTCATGGTTAAGTTACCCTGAACATGTTTCGGATCATGATTCACTTGTGGTGGTGAATGTGAGGCTTGCCCCACAGGTCGAAGACCACGGGAAATGGGTGGCTGACCACGAGAGGTAACACTAGCACGACCACCAGATCTAGTGCGTACCATGGTGTTCTATACTTAGATTATTCCAAAACATAAGCATTGATTGAGTGCCACAACATTTGTATATATATATATATCCACAATCAATGCATTTCATATCACAGGTTACATTGATGCACCACACCACATATCCAAACATGCCCACATTAATTATCCATGCATAGTTTGGTCTCGCAACTATGGTCTCCAACACAGACTAATTTAGGGCCTTGGTACTCAGATCGTCGGGCAAGATCGATGAGCAAGGCTAGGCAAGGGCCCACCGGTCTGTGGCCCACTGATCTCGTCCGAGATCGATTTAAAGGGTTTTTTTTAAACCCTTATTTCCCACTTCTTCTTTTCTTCTTTCCAATTTTGACTAGGGCGATTTGATGGTCTCATCCCCTGCTTCAACTCACAATCTCACTCACAAATTGACGTTCCAACTCCGCTTCATCTCCTCAATCTACAAGTTCTCCTTTTCTCCATTTTCTCTTTTAGGATCATGTTTTTTGGTGTTTTTTGCCATAGAACTTTAAACCTATCTATATACTACATCTTCTCCATGAAATGTTTATTTTCTTGGAAATGTGGTGTTCCATTTATTTTTTTCCATGATTTGTTGATCTTGATTGACCGATTATAAAGAGAAAATGAAAATCTCAAACTCTTGCCCTAAATTCTCTGTTTTAGAGTTTTATTCTCATTTTTCCTTCTTTACTTCAAATTGATGACTCAAACGCTATTCTCCACTCTCAATGGACACACACAATAGTAGGGTAATCATTTCCATTTGTGTGTGCATAAATTTCCTCTCTTTTGACATACCCCGTTATGGTCAAATCCTTAGAAATTTGGGGGGTTTTGTTCATTTCTTTGCTTTTCACTATGAATGCAATTATCATAATGTCCATTCTCTATCAATGACTTGTAAAATAGTTTGAGTGATTTCATTGTGGGAAGACATGAATTTTCCTTAAGATTGTCTCCAATTTTTTTACTCGTGCCTAATATACATTGCCTTTAATCAAAATGTTTAGGGATTTCCTCCCTTTTCCTTAGTCTAACTATAATCATTTCCATCATTTTATTTATCATTCCCCCTTTAATTGCATTTGGATAATAAGTAGGTTCTTGCATCCATATGCTTCATTTCTATGTTTTTAATAGACACCCTAGACTCACTTATCCTTGCATACATTTCTCTACTGCTCTCAATTTCATCACTTAGCATCATTGCATTTTAGCATTGCTCGTTGCATTTTGGGGTTTTTATTATCCATGTCATTTCACATAGGGATCATCTCATGCCCCACTTTTTAAAAATACTGCTTATCACATTCTTTTCATATTCTCCATTCCTTCACTTACAGACTTGTTACAGTCTTGGAAGAAATCAACCCCATAAACTGGCTTACAAAGTGAGGGGACCCAAAACCATATCAGCCCACATAAAACCGATGTGGGATAAGCTGATATGGGATCGTAACATACCACCATGCTTCCGAACCCGACGTCCATGACTGCCTACTCCGGATCAGGTAGCCTTTTCTAGTTGGCTCTCACTCTGCTCTAGGGTTTTCTGTTTGGTGGTAGGTAGCCCTTTCCTAGTGGTTCTCACTCTAGCACCAGGTCACCCCTTTAGCATGCGGGTTGGGCCAAGAATCGGCTGCTCTGATATCACTATTACGGCCCTAGAAGAACTCAACCCCATAAACCAGCTCATAAGGTGAGGGGACCCAAGACCATATTAGCCCACATCAATTTCTATAGAAAACTGATGTGGGATTATCCCCCATAAGCTGATATAGGATAGTAACAATATCTCTTTTTTGTGTTATCAGGATGTCATCTAGGAAAGGTAAGGAGACTGCCTCCTCCAAAAGGAGGAAGACTACTACCTCCCAGGGGAGGAATTCTACCCTAGGTTCTTGTTCATCATGGGCCTGGCCCGTACGGAACCCTTCTATTGGTCCAATGAACTACGATGAAAGCTTATTCCATAGTATGGAGGCAGATGTTGCCTGGTCTATATTTTTCAAGCGACCGATCATGATGGAAAAGACAGTGGTGACTGAGGACTTTGTAAACTATTAGATGCTAGAGAGATTCATGGCCTTGGGTTGGGAACCCATGCTCTACCCGATAGTCCGTACTATGAGAACCCCGTTCGGTACATCTACTGTAACCTAGAGGCTTCCTATAGGGATGGGCAGTACTCTCTTATCAGTCTGGTGAAGGGAGTAGACATTGTTTTCACTGTTGATTTACTAGCAGCCATTTTGGGTGTCTCAACTGAGGGCACTCATTTTTACAACCCTCCAAGGATTAAGGCCATAGGTCTAGATTTGAGCATTAGGATGTAGGAGGTCATCTTTGAGACCATATGTGGATAGAAGGATTGTCCATTGTCTGAGACTGCTTGTAATGCAGCTGCCCGAGTTTTTGCACGCTTGGCTCAAGTAAACCTGCTTCCTAGAGCAGGTCACAGGAACCAGGTAAGCTTTATGATAGCTTACCTTGCATACTACATCTCTGTGGCCCTGGAAGGGGGTGCTTCCCGCCTTTGCCTCCCACATATCATGATGAAGACCATGGAGTATCACACTGCTCATTCTAATAACTCTGATTTTCCTTATGGGAGGTCACTCACCAAAGTCTTTAAGTACTTCTAAGTGGATTTGACTGGTGAGGATGGGAAGTACCCCGGGGATAAGTTTACAAAGGAAAATTTGAAGAGGATGGGGTTGCCAGTGCCAGTGCACCATAGGAAGCAGAAGAGCAAGGGCTAGAGGACATGGAGGCAGAGTACATGAGTGAGGTGGATGAGGATTATTTCCCTCACCCAAATGAGGAGATCGACGAGGAGGATATTCTAGAGGAGGAGCCTCTAGAGATTAGGGTTGCTGATCCACATTTTACAACTCCACCATCTTCAAGTGGGGCTTTTGATTTTTAGAAATTGATGGACAGCATTGGTGCCCTGAAAGAGGGGCAACATCAGATTTTTGAGAAGATGGAAGAGAGTATCGCCTGAGGTTGGCAATACATCATAGGTTGGAGAGAATGGAAACCGATTTTCAGACCCTTATAAGGGACTTGGATGAGGTTTCCAAGGGCATCACTGCTGACTTCCGTAGAGTGCAAAGGGAAATGGTCCTGATAAATGACCGATTGGACTTCTTCAACTACAATTTCCATTGCTAGTTGTGGCCTAAGCAAGGGAGTTCATCCTCTGCACCCAGGGATGATCAGTGAAGTAGTAGATCCTCCTCCACCCTCCTTTTCAATCTTCCTTTATGGTGATTTTGATATCTTTTGGTTGTATATTCTTGATACACTTTTATAGTTTGAACTTGGGGGTATTCATGTGGAAGTTTATGACTTTTGGATAGGTTTTACTAGTTTCATTTATTCTATTGTGGTTTGCTGGTGATAGTCTATGCCACCCCCTTTTGTATTTATCTTCAAGTATGTTGTTTATCAGGTGATTATCATTGTAAAAATTTTTGAAAATTCAAAATAGCATTGTTATGCCATCAAAACTTTTATTACTTTATGAATTTTGTTGGCTTGTGCAATCACCCAATTAATTTAAATTTATTAAAAATTTCGGCAGCACATGAGATGAAATGCAAATATCTAAACCTTTAACCTTATTATAGACTTTAGTCCCTTAAAGCTTTTCTGTTTATCCAACCCCAGGGTCCTATTATATAACTTTGTAGGATCTAACTTGTATGTTGTGTGTGGGTAGAGTATCACGCTCTGATACCATTGATTGTCAAACCCCATCCCATACAGAACCAGACCGGTGACTGATTTAGCACCTTTTAACTCAAAACCTGTCAGGATCATCTGATACAATAACCATAGCACAACATACACACACTAAGTCAAACAAATCTTATAATCCAGCAGAAGTCTTATATATACATACTTGTACATACCCCAATAATCTTGATACCTAAATTATAATACGTGTTACATATATATGTGGACCCGTAGGCATAATATATACACAAGAATTAAAATTTAAATATCCAGAACACAAAAGGGGTAACATTTCAAGAATAACCAAAAAGAATATAATGTTGGTATCAGTGTTGCTGTCTGGTAACACCACTAGCACACAATGGGTCCTCGATTAGAAACTCCATAATGGGTCCTGTCTCTAGCTCTTCGGCTAAATAACCTGCAAGATCGAATAAAAATGATGTGCACGTGGGATGAGCTCAGTGGCCCAGTAAGTGAAAGGAAAGACTACACAAGTATGCACAATACAAATGAACCTATATACTTGTAGTTCATTTTATTATATTAGTCCACCTAAAAAACAATTCTAGGTCATAGGTCATATGCTACTCACAATCACAATGCGTGTATACTCCAGGTACGAGCTGTGAACCTCATCCCGTGATACGCCCATAGGGTTGTTGGAGAAGGCTAGGCGTGGGTACCAAAAAATAAAATGGGCCTTGCCCTGCATTAATTAAAAAGCAATACGATTGGTCCTCTTATTATATCGCCAAAATTATCGACAGTCCTAATGATCAGTCGGGCGTACTTCTAACCCCACCGTTGGTACACAACCACAGGCTTCGCCCAGTCATATACCCAACTCCTAAACCCTTAATGGGAAAGGTCGTAGCACAGGGTTATGTCATTCCTAACCACATACTCCTATGTGAGATAGTACAACTGCATAGTACCACTGTGTCCCATACCACGGGCCACCAATGCATTCGTGTCCAAGCTGACTACTACATCTAGTCTAGCAAAGCATCATAGTCAATAGTCTAAAGTAATCCATATTAGGCAGTTAACAATAAAAGATATCAGCATGTCAAATCATAAATGAATTTCATCATACACATGTCAATGTATGCAATGGCACTCGTGGATGATTAATCTACACAATAATAATATGATGACATGGCTAGTCTACAACCAGAATGACTTAATGCAATGTCCACTTCCCACTTACCAAATTGTGCACAAGGATCACCTCTGGTATGAGGAAGATCCAACGTGTGATGACGTGAGTCTCAAATACAACCTATCATGAAATAGTTGGATTTAGTATATCACCACTTCAAGGTCATAACCAATGAGGTATGATGATCTTAACATATTTAAAATCACTAGAGAAGTCAGATTGGTAGGTCGACTGGTGGGTAAAGAACCCACCAGTCCTTGCTCGCCTGTCAAACCAATAGCTCTATTTATACCGATAGGCTAAGAGCGACGGGCCTGGTCACCCACCAGTTTTTCTTGTCGGTTGAGCCTTCAACACACTCAGGATAGGCAGGCGCTGGAATGGTGGACCCATCCATTTCTAGGCTCCCACCACTCACAATTGAGATTTTATTGCTCTCTCTCACTCTTCATCTCACCTTGGGGAAACCAACATGGGTCGATTCGACCATGTTTTGAACAAATCTAAAGCACCAAATCATGATTCCAATATAGATCGAAGGTGGATCCAAAGGCTTAAGTGTGGATCTTACCTCTTTACTCAAAAAACACCTCAAAACCCCAAATTTTCTCTTTAGCTCAAGAGATCAACAAATGCTTCACAAATCTTGCAAGTCTTATCTAAATCCTTCATAAACAACATACAAAACCTTTATTAAACATTAGATTCACATTATTTATAGATCATAGCAAGATCCAAAGGATTTCTACCCAAATCAAAGGGTTTCATAAGGGTTTTGGGAATGTGGACTTTACTCACCTCAAATCGTAGATCTCAAGATGAGGATCGTTAATCCGGTGTTGGATTCAAGAGATCTAACCCCAGTGATGCACAACGATCATCTCCTTCTCAGTTTTCTTCTTCCTTCCTCTCTCCTCTTTCTACCTTTTCTGTCTCTTCTTTACTTTTCTCAACTACTGCGTAAAACAATAAATGAGGTGAAAGAGAGGTAATAAATGATATTTATAGTGAGGTAAAATATCTAATGACTAGAGTGGTATATCACACTGGTGGGTCTGACCCACCTATGACCACCCACCAGTCGGCCAAAATTTAGCCTAAACATTGGGATTTTCGATGGGGCATGGTCTTGACACGTATTTCACCCCCGGTAATAGATTAATACGCCTACTTGACCTAAACTATGACTATGTACCTTTATTATGCATATATGACCTCATGATACGTGTAAGTGCATGGCTTGGTTATATAGACTTCACTAGGCACTGACTCCAACTCATTGGGCCAACCTGAGTTCAGAGTCACCCTTGCCACCATGCTTTATAAAGTACCCACCGTGGCTCACTCGGGTTCAGGTCCTACAAGACCAAACCGAACCAATCGGACAATTAGACCAGGTTTAGAAAGTAGGTTATCACATATCCAACTGAAGAGCTTGAGCCAGGACTCACCGTGGAGTTTCCATTGGAGAATTGGTGGGTCCCTGAAGATCTTTGGCATGGGGCCGAGTGCCCGTGCATGAGTTGTGTTGTTGAAAAATAACATTAAATACCAACTCAGGATTTTGTTTGAAAATTTTGTGATGTTACCTATTTTGTGCTCTAGATGTTTAAATTGTAATTATTTATGTATATATCACACCTATGGACTCACATGTAAATGTATTATGTAATATAATTTAGGTATCAAGAGTGTTGGGGTATTTACAGGCTTATAAAAGTAAAACTTCCTTTGAAATATAGAATTTGCTTTCTTAGTTGTGTGTATGTTGTGTAGTGGTTACTGCGTCATATGATCCTGACAGGTTTTGGGTTAATATGTGATTAACCTGGCCACCGGTCTGATTCTATGTGAACGGGGTAGGACAACTTAGCCCTATTGAGATGCAACCTAGAGAAGGATGCAAACTCTTCTAGAGCCCCCAAACTAGCTGTAATAGATTCACTAATAGCCTTTACAAAGATCATAAGATCATCTGTAAAGATAAGATGGGATAGTTGCACTGCTTTACACCTAGGAAGAAGAATGATCTTCCCATCCACTACTAACTTCCTTCTAACTCCAGTGAACCCTTCCATTGCCATAGTGAATAGGTAAGGTGACAGAGGATCCCCTTGCCTAATCCCCCTTCCCCCCATGAAGTATCCTACTGGACTTCCATTAACAAGAACTGAGAATGTAGGAGTAGTGAAACAAGCCTTGATCCAATTCATAGGTAGAGGAGGAAATCCAATTCTTCCTATAATCTCCAAAAGGATTTTTCTACTCAATGAGTCATATGCTTTATGTAAGTTTATCTTTTACTGCCTTAAACACATCACTAAAATGCTCCTTATTCCACCCTTTCAATTCCTTCTTAACTTTCCTCAACTTAGCAGCAAACCCAAGTGAAGGATCAAATAATCCTTAATTGGAAGATCCCAACCCCTTTTCACAGTATCCTTGAACTCCTCATGCTCTGTCCAGGTCTCAAAAAACCTCCAGAATATTCAAGAGAATAGGACAGTGATATGAGATTTCAGGATTCAAGAATGCTGCCACAGAATATTTAAATTTATCAACCCATTCATTACTACAAAGCACCCTATCCAGCTTACAGCTCACTCTATTGAAATCACCTTTCCCATTACTCCAAGTAAATAAATTACCCTTCCATTTCAGATCAAACAGGTCAACATCAAATACACAATTATTAAACTCCTTTACTAGACCCTGCCTAATCTCCTCCCCCCCCCCGCCCTTTCTTTACATTTTGACCTCTCACCACATTGAAGTTCCCTAAAACAACTGAAGGAACTGACATTCCTTGAGACAATTGCACAATATCCCTCCATAATTCTCTCCTTTCCTCCACACTATTTGAGGCATACACAGTAGTGCACATAAGCCCCAATGAAGTTCCTTTAATTTTTATCTTCATATTTATTAATTGGGATGTGAAAACGTCATAGTCTACTGTAGATAAAGTGTCATCCCAACCCCCACCCCCCAAATTCAAGTAGCTTCCCATACTCTACAATTATGCACATACTTCCACTCCCTCCTTAAAGCACTAAACACTGTAGTTATATTCTCTTCCTTCACCTTCTTTTCAATACGAATCTCCAATTTTATATTTTTCTTTGCTATCAAATTCTTAACCCCGCTTTTTTTTTTCAGAAGCATTAAGCCCCCTCAAATTCCAACATATGCAATTCATTTAATAGATTGGTTAGAAAGAGTACTCTGGACCCCTCCAGTTGCCTTCATAGCTCCAACTTCTTGAATTGGTTTTTTCAAATGTGAATTGACCTCAATACGTTGAGTTAGAATGTCATCTTCCTGGCCACACAATTCTTCTCAAGAGATAGGGTTTTCCTAGCAAGTAAATTTAAATTGGAAGAAGAATTGGAAATGTACTTTAAATTGTTAAGCAAGTCACTTGATTAGTCAAAGAGTCACGACGAGACAATAATAGTCTAAGTCCAATAATCTCCAGTGTTTGCTAAGTAACTCAAATAAAACCTATTTTCAAACAAAGAAGATAACTAAACAAAACTATAATGGCTAGGAAAGCCCCAGAGATTCTATGGGAAATTGGAAACGGACCACATAAAGAGGTCTTTCTCATTCAGTCATATTTTTCAGTAAGATATGGTTTGACCCTTTTCCTTTTTGAATCTTCATATAGAACTACGTTACCTCATACTCCCCCCTTCATTCATTGAGTTGGAAGAATCCATGGGAGGCCCGCCCTGGGACCTTCAATCAAACAACACCTTTGAAACGGTTGGTAGGTTCTAAGAATGTATTTATCTTCGATTTGAAATCTTCCACAGATAGGTTAACGTTGCATTTCATTTATCGAGTGTTTGAATGCCTTTTTGGGCCTTCGTTGGCTTTAGCTGAAGTTAACTCAGAGTTATGGAGAGTGGAAAGCTGAAAACCATCTTGTGATGTCTTGGCCTCTCAACTCTATGGAACCTACCATTAGCGATGGTCTACTGTTTGCAAATACAGCTAAGGAGTTATGGGACTCCGTGGTAGAGACTGACTCAGAATAGAACTGGCAGGGCCAAAAAGGGTTTAGCTAATGGAGATATTGACTCTTTTAGGAACCAGTAATGCGTAAACCATGTCAAACCAAGAGTCTAACCAAGCTATTTCTTATGTCTCCAGGGTAAGCCATGGATAGGAATCCAACTGATCTGATTAATGCAAAGAGAACAGATTTTGTTTGTTCTCCACCCCAGATCTATGAGAAACCCTCTTTCAACAGCTCTTGCTTTTACTCTCGCTTCTGAGCCAGGGTAGCGAAGTTGGGCTCAGGCAAAGTCCTAAGCCAAGTCAGTCTTGATTTGCTACCATAGCAATTGAATCCTCTAACTTGTGATTATCGGAGCCTTTTTCGTGGCGACAATATATAGAAGCATTTAGGGATTTGTTGATGATCCATGATTACAAAGTTGATCAAGCCTCTGGAACCAGACTCTTTCTTCCCTCTCAATTCCATCTATATTCTGAATCCGAACTTGAAATTTGAATGATCTGGAATTCCTTTCCAATTCCATATATCAACTAATGGGGACAGACCGGGAGGGAATAGATAAGTATGCACATCTTCTTCTTACTTGCTGGGCAGTGACGTTTGATTTTCTTGGGGTTTGAAATCACCTCAGATGGACAACACCGGATCATGAGTTTCAGATAGCCCCTACCCTATGGTGATTTGTCTATCATCTATGGGAAGCTCTTGCTTCCACTCTCGTCGAAACTTGTGACTTTGGGTCTGATACTAATTGTTAGTCGGCATTTGCTCAGATACGAAATATTCTTTAATATGTTAAGCAAATAAGTTGAGTAGTCATAGAGTCATGATGAGAAAATGATAGTTTAAGTCTAATAATCTCTAATGTTTATAAAGTAACTCAAACTTATGGCTTTGGCTCTGATACCAATTGTTAATCATATGATTTTTTCTTTGACCAAATATACTTTAATTTGTTAAGAAAATCAATGGATTAGTCATAGATCCTTGATGGAAAAATGACAGTTTAATTCCAGCAATCTCCAGTGTTTGCTAAGTAACTCAAACTTAAGGCTTTGGCTTTGTTACTAATTGTTAGTCGGCGTTTGCTTAGATATAAAATATGCTTCAATTGGTTAAGCAAGTCAGTTGATTACTCAAAGAATTACGATAAGACAATGATAGTTTAGGTCTAATAATCACTAGTGTTTGCAAACTAACTCAAACATATGGCTTTGGCTCTGAAACTAAATGTTAGTCTTATAAGTTTTTTCTCTGATACCAAATGTATTTTAATTTTTTAAGCAAGTCAATTGATTAGTTATAGAGCCACAACAAGACAATGATAGTCTAATTCCATTAATCTCTAGTGTTTTCTAAGTAACTCAAACTTATGGATTTGACTCTGATACCAATCGTCAAAGGTACCATTCTCACCAGGAGGTTTCAAGTTTGAACCCCCTGGCTTTTACCTACTTACCTCCCTACCTATAAAAAAATACTAATTGTTAGTCTTAGGAATTTTTCTTCGATACCAATTGTATTTTAATTTGTTAAGCAAGTCAGTTGATTAGTTATAAAGTCATGACGAGAGAATAACAATTTAAGTCAAATGGTCTCATGTGTTTCCTAAGTATCTCAAAGTTATAGCTTTTGCTTTGATGTCAATTGATAGTCTTATGCACTTTTCTCTAATATCAAATGTACTTTAATTTGTTAAGCAAGTCAGTTGATTAGTCATACCTTCATGACAAGACAATGACAGTCTAGTCCTAATAATCTCCAGTGTTTGCTATGTAACTCAAATTTATGGCTTTGGCTCTGATATCAATTGTTAGTCTTACGATTTTTCTCTGATACGAAATGTACTTTATTTTGTTAAGCAAATCGGTTGATTAGTCATAGTCACCATGAGAAAATGACACTCTAAACTATAAACCCTAAACCTTAAAGTCTAAAGCCTATACCCTAAACCCTAAACCCTAAACCCCAAACCCCAAACCCCAAACCCTCAAAACCTAATTCCTAAGCCCGAAACCCAAAACACTAAATCCAAAACCCTAAACCCAAAACCCCAAACCCCAAACCCTAAACCCTAAATCCTAATTCCTAAATCCTAAACCCCAAACCTTAAACCCTATACCCTAAACCCTAAACCGTTAACCTAAACCCTTTACTCTAAACCCTAAATCTTAAACCGTAAACCCTAAACCCTAAACCATAAACCCTAAACCCTAAAAGCTAAAGCCTATACTCCAAATCCAACACCCTACTCCACAAACCCTAAATCCTAACCGATAATCCCCAAACCCTAAACCCTTAAGGCTAAACCTTAAATCCCTATATCCTAAACCCTAAACCCTAAACCCTAAACCCAAAACCCAAAACCACAAAACCTAAACCTTAAACCCTAAACTATAAAATCCTAAAACCCTAAACCTTAAATCCTAAACCCTAAACCATAAAATCCTAAAAATTAAACCCTAGACCCAAATCCCTAAACTCTAAACCTAAAACCCTAATCCCAAAACCATAAACACTAAACACTAAACATTAAACCTTAAAGCCTAAACCCTAAACCCAAAATCCAAAACCCCTAAACCGTAAACCTTAAACACTAAACCCTTAGCCCTAGATGCTATATCCTGAAACCTAAACTAGAAAATGACATTCTAAGTCCAATTATCTCCATTGTTTGCTAAGTAACTCAAACTTATAGCTTTGCCTTTGATACTAATTATTAGTCAGCGTTTGCTCTGATATCAAATATACTTTAATCGGTTAAGCAAGTCAGTTTATTAGTAACAAAGGTTTGATGAGACAATGACAATCAAAGTTCAATAATCTCCGTGTTTTTCCAAGCGACTCAAACTTATGGCTTTGGATTCAATACTAATTGTTAGTTGGTGTTTACTCCGATAAGGAATATACTTTAAGTTTTTTAGCAAGTTAAACTTTTTTAGCAACCAGATGATTAATTATAGAGTCACGATTTGGCAATGATAGTATAAGTCCAATTATCTCCATTGTTTGCTAAATAACTCAAATTTATGGCTTTGGCCCTGATACCAATTGTTAGTCTTATGAATTTTTCTCTGATACTAAATATACTTTAATTTATTAAGCAAGTCAGTTGATTAGGAATAGGTTCATGATGAGACAATGACAGTCTAATTCCAATAATCTCCAGTGTTTCCTATGTAACTCAAACTTATGTCTTTAGATCTGATACCAATTGTTAGTCTTATAATTTTTTCTATGATATCAAATGTACTTTAATTTGTTAAGAAAGCCAATTGATTAGTTACAGAGTCACCATGAGAAAATGACAGTTTAATTCCAATAATCTTCAGCATTTGTTAAGTAACTCAAATTATGGCTTTGGCTTAGATACCAATTGTTAGTCTTATAATTTTTTCTCTGATACCAAATGTACTTTAATTTGTTAAGCAAGTTAGTTGATTGGTCAGGATGAGACAATGGCAGTTTACTTTCATCAATCTCCAACATTTGTTTAGTAACTCAAACTTAAGGCTTTGGCTCTGATACCAATTGTCAAAAGTCCCATGCTCACCAGGATGTCTCAAGTTCGAACCTTCTAGCTGTTACCTACTTCCCTCCCAATCTATCCAAAAAAAAATATATCAATTGTTAGTCGTACGAATTTTTCTCTAATACCTAATTTACTTTAATTTGTTAAGCAAGTCAATTGATTAGTTATAGAGTCCCGATGAGATAATGGTAGTTTAAGTCCAATGGTCTCCAGTGTTTGGTAAGTAACTCAAACGTATGGCTTTTGCTCTGTACCAATTGTTAGTATCACTATTTTTTCTCCAATACCAAATGTAATTTATTTTATTAAGCAAGTCAATTCATTAGTCATAGCTTCATGATAAGACAATGATAGTCTGATTCCAATAATCTCTAGTGTTTGCTATGTAACATAAACTTATGGCTTTGGCTCTGATACCAATTGTTAGTCGTACAATTTTTTTTTATTCCAAATATACTTTAATTTGTTAAGAAAGTCAGTTGATTAGTCATAGCATCACAAGACAATGATAGTCAAATTCCAATAATCGCCAGTGTTTTCTAAGTAACTCAAACTTATTACGTTAGCTCTGATACCAATTGTTTGTCTTATGAATTTTTCTCTGATACCAAATGTACTTTAAGTTTGAATTTTTCTCTAATACCATAAGTTTGAATTACTTAAAAGACAATGGAGATTATTGGACTTAGACTGTCATTGTCTCTTCATGAGTCTATGAATAATCAACTGATTTGGTTAAGAAACTAAAGTACATTTCATATCATAGAAAAAATCGTATAACTAACAATTGGTATCACAGTCAAAGCCATAAGTTTGAGTTACTTAGCAAACACTAGAGACCAATAAATTTAAACTATCATTTTATCATCGTGACTCGATGACTAATCAACTAACTTGCGTAACAAATTAAAGTACATTTGGTATCAGAGAAAAATTCATAAGATAAATAGTTGGAATCTTTTTTTTCATAAGTAGGGAGTGAAGTAGGTAATAGCCAAGAGGTTCAAACTTGAGACCTAATAAGCATGGAATCTTTAAAAATTGGTATCAGGACCAAAGTTATAAGTTTGAGTTACTTAGAAAACATTAGAGATTATAAGAATTAGATTGTCATTGTCTCATCGTGGCTCTATGACTAATCAAATAACTTGCTTAACAAATTAAATTACATTTGGTATCAGAGAAAAAATTATAAGACTAACAATTGGCATCAGAGCGGAAGCCATAAGTTTGAGTTACTTTGCAAACAACAGAGATTATTAGTCTTAACTACTATTGTCTCATCGTGACTCATACTAATTAAGTGACTTGCTTAACAATTTAAAGTACATTTTGTATTAAAGAAAAAATCATAGAGACTAATAATAGGTATCAGAGCATAAGCCATTAGTTTGAGTTACTTAGAAAATAATGGAGATTATTGGACTTCGAATGCCATAGAAAATTGGTATCAAAGCCTATAAATGATCAACTGTTTTGCTTAAACAACTAACTAACATTTGGTATCAAAAAAAAAATCGTATGACTGACAATTAGTATCAGAGCCAAAGCCATAAGTTTGAATTACTTATCAAACAATGAAGGTAATTGGACCTAAACTGTCATTATTTTGTCGTGACTCTGTTATTAATCAACCAACTTGCGTAACAAATTACAGTAAACTTGGTATCAGAGCATATGTCGACTAGTAATTACTATAATATCCAAAGCCAAAAGTTTGAGTTACTTAGCAAACTCTTGAGATTATTGGATTTTGACAGTCATTGTCTCGTTGTACCTCTATTACTAATAAACTGACTTGCTTTACTAATTAAATTTTATTTGATATCAGAGCAAACGCCAACTAACAATTAGTATCAGAGCCAAAGCAATAAGTTTAATTACTTAGCAAACACTAGTGATTATATAAATCAGACTATCATTTTCTTGTTATAACTCTATGACTAATCAACTAAGTTGCTTAAAAAATTAAAGTACATTTGATCTCAGATAAAAAATCGTAAGACTAACAATTGCTATCAGTGTTAAAGCCACCTAAGTTTGAGTTAGTTTACAAACACTAGAGATTATTAGACTTAAACTATCAGTATCTCATTGTTACTGTGCGACTAATCAACGGACTTGCTTAACAAATTGAAGTATATATTTTGAATCTGAGCAAACGTCAACTAACAATTAATATCAGAGTCAAAGCCATAAGTTTATATTGCTTAGCAAACATTGGAGATTACTGGAGTTAGACTATCATTGTCTCGTCATGAATCTCTAACTAATCAAGTGACTTGCTTAACAATTTAAAGTACATTTCGTATCAAATAAAAAATCGTAGGACTAACAATTGATATCAGAGCATAAGCCATTAGTTTGAGTTACTTAGAAAGCAATTGAGATTATAGGACTTAGACTGTCACTGTCTCTTCTTGAGTCTATGAATAATTAACTAATTTTTTTATAAAACCAAAGTACATTTGGTATCTGAGAAAAAATTGTAAAATTAACAATTCGTATCCGAGCAAAAGCCATAAGTTTGAGTTACTTAGAAAACAATGGATATAATTTTTCCTAAACAATCATTGACTCGTCATGACTCTATGATTAATCACCTAACTTGCTTAGAAAACTAAAGTATACTCGATATCAGAGCAAACATCGACTAAAAATTAGTATAAGATCCAAAGCCATAAGTTTGAGTTACTTAGCAAACTCTGGAGATTATTGGACTTTGACTGTCAATGTCTCATGATACCTCTATAACTAATAAACTGATTTTCTTAACAAATTAAAGTATATTTGATATCAAAGTAAACGCTGATAACAATTAGCATCAAAGCCAAAGCCATAAGTTCGAGTTACTTAGCAAACATTGGAGATTATTGAACTTAGATTGTTAATATCTCATCGCTCTATGACTAATAAACTGACTTGCTTAACACATTAAAGTATATTTGGTCTCAGAGCAAATGCCGATAAATAGTTAGTATCAGAGACAAAGCCATAAGTTTGAGTTACTTAGCAAGCATTGGAGATTGTTGGACTTAGTCTATCATAGTCTCATCGTGACTGTCTAACTAATCAACTGATTTGCGTAAAAAATTAAAATAAATTTGGTATCAAAGAAAAATTGTAAGATTATAAATTCGTATTAGAGTCAAAGACTAAAATTTTAGTTACTTAGAAAAAAATAGAGATAACTGGACTTAGACTGTCATTGTCTGGTTTAGGCTTCAAGATTTAGCATTTAGGATTTCGGATTTAATGTTTAAGGGTTATGATTTAGGGTTTAGGGTTTAGGGTTTATTGTTTAGGACTTTGGGTTTAGGGTTTAGGGTTTAGGGTTTAGGGTTGAGGCTTTAGGCTACAAGACTTAGGGCTTAGGGTTTAGGGTTTATGATTTTAGGTTTAGGGTTTAGGGTTCTAGGTTTCGGGTTTAGGGATTAGGGTTTAGGGTTTAGGGTTTAGGTTTTAGGTTTTAGGGTAGGGTTTAGGGTTTAGAGTTTAGGGTTTTGGGTTTTGGGTTTTGGGTTTTGGGTTTTGGGTTTTAGGCTTTTATGGTTTAGGATTTAGGTTTTGGGGGTTTTTTTTAATGTTTAGGGAATGGGGATTTAAAGTTTAGTGTTTTGGATTTAGGGTTTAGGGTTTTTAGGGTTTAGGGTAGGGTTTTTAGGGTTTAGGATTTAGGGTTTAGGGTTTAAGGGTTTAGGGTTAAAGCTTCGGTGTTTAGGTTTGGGGATTATAGTTTAAGGTTAAGTATTTGTGTTGTAGGGTATTGAGTTCAGGATTTTGGGTTTAAGGTTTATGGTTTTCGATTTAGGGTTTAGGGAATAGGGTTCAGGGTTGAGGGTTTAGGGTTTAGGTTTTATGGGTTAGGGTTTAGTGTTAATGGTTTAGGATTCAGTTTTTAGGGTTTAGGGGAAAGTTTTTATGGCTTTTGGGTTTAGGGCTTCGGGATTTAAGTTTAGGGTTTAGGGTTTAGGGTTTAGTATTTAGGATTTAGGATTTAGGGTTTTGGGTTTAGGGTTTAGAGTTTCGGGTATAGGGCTTTAGGGTTTAGGCTTTGGGGCTTAGGGTTTGGGGATTATAGTTTGGGGTTTACAATTTTGGGGTTTAGGGTTTGTGGTGTTGGTTTATCGGTTTTGGGTTTATGGTGTAGGGTTTTTGGTTTGGGGTATAGGGTTTAGAGTATAGGCTCTAGTCTTTAGGGTTTGGGGTTTAGGATTTAAGGATTAGGCTTTAGGGATTTGGGTTTAGAGTTTAGGGTTTAAGGTTTGGAGTTTAGGGTTTATGGTTTTGGCTACAGGGTTTATGGTTTATGTTTTCGGGTTTAGGATTTAGGTTTTAGGATTTAGGGTTTGGGATTTAGGGTTTAGGGTTTAGGGTTTAGTGTTTGGTGTTTTGGGTTTAGGGTTTAGGGATTAGGATTTTGGGGTTTGGGGTTTGGGTTTAAGTTTTAGGGTTTAGGGTTTAGGGCTTAGGGTAAAGGCCTTAGGCTGTGAGCTTGAGGGATTAGCGTTTTAGGTTTTAGGTTTTAGGTTTTAGGTTTTCAGGTTTATGGTTTTATGTGTGTGTGTGTGTTTTTTTTTTTTTTTTTTTTGATAAATAGAGTACGACAACTCGATTTCCTTTTCTAGGCTGACTAGAAGAAAGGAAAAACAGGCACCTAGAGACCAAGCAGGATAGACCCTGCAATACAAGAGGTAAGAACCTGAAATAACTGAAATGAAATTACATTTTATAATAGATCTTAAACTCAGCATCATCCTTCACTAAACTATTCAACTCCTCTAGGAAGTCCTGAGGTTGAATAATAAACTCATCCTGGGTGGTTGCAAAAGCTACCAAAAAATCGGTCAGCCTATACCTCTCTCCATATATGCTTCTTCTTCCTTAGAAAAGACCTCGAAGTAATCTTGATCTTACTTTTAAGGCCTTTGATGTTCCAAGGTCCTTCAACGACACCATTAAGAATGTCTATAACCACTTTGGAGTCTGTCCGAATAGACACTCCCATGATGTTATTTTTCACATAAAATAAAAGTCCTTTGAGAATGGCCAATAATTTCAGCCACAAGACTTTTGAACCTTCTCCAAAACCAGCAAAAGCAAAAAGTGGCACCCCCTCCTATCTCAGATAATACCTCCATATGATGCTTTATAATATTTTAGAGAACCATCACAATGTAAACCAACCATATCCTCTGGTGGCAAAAACTAGGAACAAACTCTAGGGATCACTAATTTCCTAGTGTTTAGGGTTTAGCATCTAGGGTCTAGGGTTTTAGGGTTTAAAATTTAGGGTTCAGGGTCTAGGGTTTAGGCTTTAGGTTTTAGGCATTAGGGTTTAGTGTTTAGTTTAGGGTTAACAGTTTGGGGTTGAGGCTTGGGGTTTAGGCTATAGGTTTTGGAATTGGGGTTTAGGCTATAGGGTTTTGGGATTGGGGTTTGGGTTTTAGGGTTTTGGGTTTTGAGTTTAGGGTTTAGGGTTAAGATTTTGGGGTTTAGGGTTTAGGTTTTAGGATTTTGGGTTTAGGATTTTGGGTTTAGGGTTTAGGGTTTAGGGCATAGGTCATTGGATTTAGGCTTTATGGTTTAGGGTTTAGGGGATTGGGTTTAGGATTTAGGGTTTAGTGTCTTGGGTTTAAGGTTTTGAGATAGGGGTTTTAGGCTTGGGGTTTCGGTTTTAGGTTTTGGGTTTATGGTTAAGAGTTTGGGGTTTACGGTTTAGGATTTTGGGTTTAGGGTTTAGGGTTTAGGGCTTAGGTTATTGGCTTTAGGCTTTAAGGATTTAGGGTTTAGGGGATTGGATTTAGGATTTATGGTGTAAGTTTTAAGGGTTACTATTTAGGGTTTTAGGTTTAGGGTTAATGGTTTAGGGTTTAGGGTTTAGGGTTTAGTGTTTAGGGTTTAAGATTTAGTGTGTAGGGCTTAGGGTTTAGGGTTTAGGGTTTTAGGTTTAGGGTTTAGGGTTTAGGGATTAGGGTTTAAGGTTATTGGTTTAGGGTTCAGTTTTTTGGGTTTAGGGTTTAGTGTTTATGATTTTGGGTTTAGGGTGTAGTGCTTAGGGTTTCAGGTTTTGGCTTTCGGGTTTAGGGTTTAGGGCTTAGGGTTTAGGGTTTAGGGTTTGGGGGTTAGGGTTTAGGGTATTGGGTTTTAGGTTTTTATGGTTTAGAATTTTGGGTTTAGGTTTGGGGGATTTTGGGTTTAGCGTTTATGCTTTAGTGTATAGGGTTTCGGATTTAGGGTTTAGGGTATATGGTTTAGAATTTAGGGTTTAGGGTATACGATTTAGGATTTAGGGTTTTAGGGTTACGGGTTACAAGTTTAAGGATTAGGGTTTAGGGTTTAGGGTTTAAAGGTTTAGAGTTTGGGGTGTGGGGTTGTAGGGTTTAGGGGTTAGGATATAGGGTTTAGGGTTTAGGATATAGGCTTTAGGGTTTAGGGTTTATGATTTAGGTATTAGGGTTTAAGGTTTAGGGTTAGGGGTTTAGGTTTCAGGTTGGGGTGTAGGTTTAGGATTTTGGGTTTAGGGTATTAGGGCTTTAGGGTTTAGGCTTGGGGGTTTAGGGTTATGGGATTAGAGTTTAGGGTTTAGGGTTGAGGGTTTTACGGTTTAGGGTTTAGAGTTTAGGTTTTAGGATTTTGGGTATAGGCTTTAGGTTTTAAGGTTTACGGTTTAGAGTTTAGGGTATAGGGTTTAGGTTTTTGGGATTAGGGTTTGGGGGTTTGGAGTTTTATGGTTTAGAATTTAGGGTTTAGGTTTTGGGGTTTGGGGGTTAGGGTTTAGGGCACAACTATTTAGGGTTTACGGTTTAGGGTCTAGGGTTTAGGATTTAGGGTTTGGGGTTTTGGGTATATGGATTAAGATTTAGGGTTTAGGGTTAGGTTTTTGGGGTGTAGGGTTTAGGGTTTAGGATATAGGTTTTAGGGTTTAGGCTTTAAAGATTTGGATTTAAGATTTAGGTATAAGGGTTTAGGGTCAAGGTATGACTTATCAATTAACTTGCATAACAAATTAAAGTGTATTTGGTATCAAAGAAAAATTCTTAAGACTAACATTTGATATCAGAGCCAAAGCAATAAATTTGAGTTACTTAGCAAACACTGGAGATTTTTGGAATTAGACTATCATTGTCTCATCGTGATGCTATGACTAATCAATTGACTTGCTTAACAAATTTAAAAACATTTGGTATCAGAGAAAAATCGCATGACTAAAATTGATATCAGAGCCAAAGCCACAAGTTATATAGCATACACAGGAGATTATTGGAATTAGACTGTCATTGTCTCATCAAGGCTCTCTAACTTATCAGATGACTTGCTTAACAATTTAAAGTACATTTTGTATCAAAGAAAAAATCATAGGACTAATAATTGATATCAGAGCAAAAGCCATAAGTTTGAATTACTTAGAAAACAATGAAGATTATTGGACTTAGATTGTCATTGTCTCGTTGTGAGTCTATGAATAATCAATAGATTTTCTTATAAAACTAACGTACATTTATGAGAGAAAAAATAGTAAAACTAACAATTGGTATCAGTGCCAAAGCCATAAGTTTAAGTTACTTAGAAAACAATGGAGATAATTGGACTTAAACTATGATTGTCTCATCGTGACTCTATGACTAATCAACTGACTTGCTTAACAAATTAAAGTATACTTGGTATCAGAGCAAACGCTAACTAACAATTAGTATAAGATCCAAAGCCAAAAGTTTGAGTTAGCAAACTCTGGAGATTATTGGACTTTGACTATCATTGTCTCGGGATACCTCTATAACTAATAAACTAACTAGCTTAACTAATTAAAGTATATTTGATATCAGAGTGAATGCTGACTAACAATTAGTATCAGAGCCAAAGCCATAAGTTTGAGTATCTTAGCAAACACTGGAGATTATCAGACTTAGATTTTTATTGTCTCATCATGACTCTACGACTAATAAATTGACTTACTTAACAAATTAGAGTATATTTGGTATCGAAGCAAACACCGATGAACAGTTAATATCAGAGGCAAAACCATAAGTTTGAGTTACTTAGTAAACACTTGAGATTATTGGACTTAGTCTATCATTGTCTCATCGTGACTATCTGACTAATCAACTGACTTGCTTAACAAATTAAAATAAATTTGGTATCAGAGAAAAAATCATAAGATTAAAAATTGGTATTAGAGCCAAAGACATAATTTGAGTTACTTAGAAAACAATGGAGATAATTGGACTTACACTGTCATTTTCTGGTTTAGGTTTTAGGATTTAGCCTTTAGGGTTTAGGGTTTAAGTGTTTAAGGTTTACGATTTAGGGTTTAAGGTTTAGGGTTTAGGGTTTAGGGTTTACTGTTTAAGGTTTTCGGTTTTGGGTTTTAGGCTTTTATGGTTTAGGGACGTAATTTTGAGTCATTTAGAAAACAATGGAGATAATTGGACTTACACTATCATTTTTTGGTTTAGGTTTCAGGATTTTGCCTTTAGGGTTTAGGGTTTAGTGTTTAGTGTTTAAGGTTTAGGGTTTAGGATTTTTGGTTTAGGGTTTAGGGTTTTTACTATTTAGGGTTTTGGGTTTTGGGTTTTGGGTTTTGGGTTTTAGGCTTTTATGGTTTAGGGTTAAGGTTTTGAGTTTTTGGTTTTAGGGTTTAGGGAGTGGGGATTTAATGTTTAGTGTTTTGGTTTAGGGTTTAGGGTTTAGGGTTTAGGGTTTAGGATTTAGGGTTTAGGGTTTAGGATTTAGGCTTTAGGGTTTAGGGTTTAGGGTTTAGGGTTTAGGGTTTAGGGTTTAGGGTTTAGGGTTTAGGGGTTAGGGGTTTGGGGTTTAGGCTTAGGGGTTTAGGGTTTGAGGATTATAGTTTAGGGTTTAGGGTTGGTGTTGTAGGGTTTTGGGTTTAGGGTTTATGGTTTTCAGTTTTGGGTTTAGGGAATAGGGTTTAGGGTTTAGGGTTTATGGTTTAGGGTTTAATGTTTAATGGTTTAGGGTCTATTTTTAGGATTTAGGGGAAAGTGTTTATGGGCTTAGGGCTTATGGGTTTAAGGTTTAGGGTTTGGGATTTAGGGTTTAGCGTTTAGGGTATAGGGCTTTAGGGTTTAGGCTTAGGGGTTTAGTGTTTGGGGATTATAGTTTGGGGTTTAGGGTTTTAGGATTTAGGGTTTGTGGTGTAGGTTTTTGGGTTTAGGGTTTAGGATTTTGGGTTTGTGGTGTAAGTTTTTGGGTTTAGGGTTTAGGTTTTAGGGTATAGGGTTTAGGGTTTAGGGTTTAGGGTTTAGGGTTTAGGGTTTAGGGTTTAGGGTTTAGGATTTAAGGATTAGGCTTTAGGGTTTAGGGTTTAGGGTTTAGGATTTAAGGATTAGGCTTTAGGGTTTAGGTCTAGAGTTTAGGGTTTAGGGTTTAGAGTTTAGGATTTATGGTTTAGTGTGTAGGGTTTATGGTTTATGTATTAGGGTTCAGGGTTTTGGTTTTAGGTTACTGGTTTATGGTTCAGAGTTTAGGGTTTAGGGTTTAGGGTTTAGGGTTTAGGGTTTAGGGTTAAGTGTTTTGGGTTTAGGGTTTAGGGTTTATGGCTTAGGCTATAGGTTTTAGGCTGTGAGTTTTAGGGTTTAGCATTTTAGGTTTTGGATTTTAGGATTTAGATTTTTGTGTTTATGGTTTAGGGATTAGGGTTTTAGGGTTTAAGGTTTAGGGTTTGGGGTCTAGGGTTTAGGGTTTGGGTTTTTTGCATTAGGGTTTAGTGTTTAGGGTTAATGGTAAGGTTGAGGGCTTGCGGTTTAGGTTATAAGGTTTTGGGTTTTGGGTTTATAGTTTAGTGTCTTGGGTTTATGGTTTTGGGATTGGGGTTTTGAGTTTGGTGTTTGGGTCTAAGGGTTTTGGTTTTAGGGTCTAGGGTTTAGGATTTAGGGTTCAGGGTTTAGGGTTTAGGGTTTAGGGCTTAGGTTATTGGCTTTAGGCTTTAACATTTATGGTTTAGGGTTTTGGGTTTAAGGGATTGGATTTAAGATTTAGGGTTTAACTTTGAAGGGTTACGGATTAGGGTTTTAGGTTTAGGGTTCAGGTTTTAGGGTTTAGGGTTTAGGGTTTAGGGTTTTGTGTTTAGGTTTTTTTTTTTTT